>NW_017307199.1:552320-566908 GCF_000935625.1 Nanorana parkeri
CCTTTTAAAATAGAAAAAGAGATTGAGAACATAAAGTCCTCAATCTCTTTTTCTGTGTCCCCTGTTATCAATGAACAGGAATCCTCTATGAGTCTTCCTGTTCATTGATAACATGAGTACATTGTTTGTTTACTATAACTACAATTATGAATGAATGGGGGTGATGTAGATCGCTCCCATTCATTCATAATTGAGGCTATAGTTAACATACCATATCCTCAATTATGTACACCCACTCAGCGATCACTGAGTGTGTGTACCTTGCTCTTCTCTCTGACACAGGAGGCTGATCGGGCGGTGTAGTGAGGAAAGCCCGGCCTCCTGTGACAGCGCTGGCTCTCTCCTCCCCCACACCGCTCTGCCGGACTGTGATAGGCGGCAGAGCGGTGTGGGAGGAGACGCTGGCCGCTCACAGCGTTCGGCCGGCTGTCACTTTCTCTTCTCCCCGCTGGGACATAGAGCAGCGCCCAGCGGGGAGAAAAGAAACCAGGGATGCGCTGATGTATCAGCAGGAAAATGGCACTTTCGGCATTATGCCAAAAGTGCCATTTTCGGCCGATATGTTTCGGCGGCCGATATATCGGTGCATCCCTAGTATGCACAATACCATCTCTGAAAGCACAACACATTGAACCTTGAATCAGATGAGCTACAGCAGCAGCAGACCACACAAGGTGCCAACTTCTGTCAGCCAAGTACAGGAAACTGAGGCTACAATTCGCCAAGGCTCAGCAAAATTGGACAATAGAAGATTGGAAACATGTTGGTCTGATGAGTCGATTTCAACTGCGACATTCAGATGGTAGGGTCAGAATTGGCATAAACAACATGAAAGCATGAATCCATCCTGCCTTGTATCAACGGTTCAGGCTGGTCGTAGTGGTATAATGGTGTGGGGGATATTTTGTTGGCACACTTTGGGTCCATGATGCCATTATGTTAATATGGACCAAAATCTCTGAGGAATGTTTCCAACTCCTTGTTGAATCTATGCCACGTAGAAGGCACTTCTGAAGGCAAAAGGGGGTCCAACCCGCTACTAGCAAGGTGTACCTAATAAAGTGGCCTGTGAGTGTACAGTATGTACTCTATTTGAATCTCTCAATGCAATAAAGCTTTAGCAGTGATTTTTATAAACTTGGACCACAAGGTTTAGGGTCCCAGTTTGGAACCCTATACATTTCCCAAGGTTCCAGTTTAGGATATGTGAATATATATCAAGAACCAGGTTTGGATTTCACCACTTGGTACATACAGAATGCCTGCTAGCCTACCCTATGACTGCTAAGGATGTATCCAACAAAAAAAGCCACCTGGTCACTTTACACATACAAATAGGGATGACAGACCCCCACACCCTCAAGTTCTTAGGGTCTCCTGCTGCAGATAAGGAGTGAATTGTGGACAGTTTGACCTCAATCTGCTTAACCTCAGTGGAGAAGAGGCATTAGGGGTCTATTAGATCCCTAATGTCTCCAGAATGATGGCCTGTCATGCCATTTATTGCACAGGGGGCTTTTCAGCTCTCTATTTTAAGTAAGAAAAAGTTACATTTACAAAAAGGGTATGTACATAAAAAAAAATAAAAAAAGGGCCCCTACTCCCATCCACGAACTTTACCACAAGGCATTTTTTTTTTCCTTTTCCGCAAACCTTAAAATGTGAACTATAGGCTAGAAAATTACTTAAAACCCCCATATAATTATATATTTTCTGAAAGTAGAGGTCCTGTAGACTATAAAAAATGGTAGCGTGCAATTGTTTATATAGCCCGATATTTGTGCAAATGTTTATATGGGTGAAAAACGATAATTAGTTCACTTAAAACACAAAATAATACCCAATTTTTTTGTAAAATATAAAAGAGGGGTTTGCCTTTGGGTATATAGATAACAAACATATCAAACCTTAAAATTGTGCACACCCGTGAAGTTAAGAAAAAACTATGGTACCCACAATTGTCCATAGACGATGCCTATAAGCACTTTTCACTTATCTTGGCCCTAGAGTTACTGTTCTCACTCTGACATTCATGACGACACTCAACAGGTGCTACAAACATATGCATGCCTGATGCGCACATTCGCATTCACGCACAGGCGGCTATCTAATTAGGCAAATTAGGCGGTCGCCTTAGGCCTCGAGCTCACGAGGGCCTCGCAGCCGCCTAATTTGCCTGATACATTACAGGGCACCTTAGCAGTGCGGCTGCGATCAGGGCCGGACACAATCAGCTTGATTGTGTTCGGGTCGGCCGGCCTGCTGTGTCCGATGCAGTGTCAGGCACTAGCCTGCCCGACGCTATGGATCAGCAGCCTGTTCAGTCACCTCCTCCGTGTAGATCTGCTCTGCTGTATTGAGCAAGGAAGTTACAGCCTGAGTGAGAGAGGTGAATAGGCTGCTGGGGAGGGGTGTCCTTTTCAATGCCAGGAGCAGCAGATGAGGGTCCTGGCAGTCTGTGTTGCAGGCACTGAGACAGGCAGCTAAGGTCAGATGATGTGCCTGTAGGACCCCCCTGGTGTGCACGAGTGAGGAGTCGACCAGCTACCTGTGTTCCTGTCTTTCTGAGCCTCCATGCAGACAGATGTGTTCCCTGATAGACAGCAGTGCTGTAATTGGAGCTGGAGGATAAGAGGGACACCCTAAGAAGCAGCTGGAAAGTATCCTAGAAGAAGCACATCCAAGGTAGGATGTCTATTACACAATGTATTGCAGAAATTAACCCACTACATACCTAACACTACACATCTGTTCATAGAGACAAATTTGCCTAAAAACCGTGACAAATTGGGACTTTTTAGATATCAAGTATCAAAACGAAATATTGATTGTTTTAGCATAAAAATACATATAACTGTACACAACATGATAAAATGGGATTAAAATACCATGTAAACTACAATTGATGGAGGACACTAATTAAGGCCAAGACAGCATAATAAATATATTGAAACTACAAGTTCACAGAGCTGGTCTAGAACAACATAGCTGAACTGGAAAGTGAGCTGAATTGGAGAATTTTTCAAAATCAGCTATTTTGGCCTATCTCCTGCCTTCTCCAAACTCTTCACTTTTTTGTGAATAACCCTGTTAGTTTTTATAGTGATATATGCATCTAAAAAGCCCCAATTTGTCATATTACACACTGACCACCTGAGAGCCCACACTGGCCACCTGGGACCCCGCACGGCCATCAATTTTTCATTTATGGGCATGACTGGGGCCTAATTTTTAAAGTGACATTAAACCCTCAGATTTTTTTAACATAAAATACTGTAATGTGTGCCTTACTGTAATCCATGGTTGTTTCCCTTCTCTTTGCTGCTCTTCCTTTTAAATCTGTATCTGTTCTCATGCTCTGCAAAACTTCTGTTTTGCAGCAGACTGCCTTGTCTCAGGAATGGATACACGGTGTCTGTGTATACGTTTCTATAGGCTTGAAACCTGAGCCAGCACTACAGGAAGAGGCCCTGAGCTGAAAAGGGAAGTTCTTCCCAAGCATGAGAAGACATGAGGATTTAAAAGGAAGAGCAGCAAAGAGAAGGGAAACAACCATGGATTACAGTAAGGCACACATTACAGTATTGGTTTATGTTAAAAAATCTGAGGGTTTAATGTCACTTTAAGTTTCGCCTAAGGCCTTGCAAAGTCTAGAGCCGCCTCTGTGCACTCACGCGTGGGGGGCAGGGAGGCAGAGTTGCTCTTAATTTTTTTTTAAATTTATTATAAATTACTTTTTAGCCCCTTTTTCATTTGACATTGCTTTCACAGAGTGGGAGCGAATTAGACCCCCAATGTCTCCCCTGCCCTAATTTTCAGGCTTGACATATTGGTATAGTTATCTTTTATATTTTACAAAAAAAATGGAGATTAAATTGTGTTTTATTGATTTACTTTCAACAAGCATGTAATAAAAACAACCTACTACAATAAACCATTACAGTTCAAACAAAAAAACAGTACACAACTCTTATTTTGTAGATGGAGAAAAAAGAAATACAATAGCAAAACCTGGTACAATGTTGAAAGCCAATGATGGAAGAAAATAGATACATACATTTCTCAGAACACTGATCGTAAAGTAGGTATCACATTTAAATCAACACTAAGAATGTACACTGTAAGGACTGATTTCAATCAGGGCACAAAAAAACACAAGTAGTGCTGGCAAATAGGCATGGAGAGCAATAATGCCAGAAAAAGGTCAAATAAAGTTACTTATTCTTATTTTTTGGGAAACAAGGAGCTCCAAATAAAAACCTGAACATCAAAGATGATAGGATTCAACTAACCAATGATCCAATATAAAAAAAAAAGACAGCCTCCACAAAAAAGATGGGAATAGGTTTTTATGCAAAGGTCTGAGCAAAAGACAAAGTGTGGACTCGAGATATATCTCTTGAATGGGAGAAAGACTGTGCACATCTAGAAGGGTATACTGTAGAAGTAATGGGGGGAGGGGGTAAGGGGAGAATGAGGTCGAACAGCCTTATCGACAGATCTTCTGCAGAGGGGGAAGTGGTAAACTCTGATTACTAGTTTACTCTGATTACTAGAGAGATAAGGAATAATGTGGTTAATGGCAGAGCCAAAGAGGTTTATACTAGGTCCCGATAACATTTTGGCAAGACCAAGTACAAGTACTTTCCCTCAGGTACTTGCCGATACCCACTACTGATACATCATGGGTGTGGAATTTTTTTTTAAAACTACTTGTCCAAGGGCTAAAGCGGGGGCCAAATCTATTTGTCCTTCATGACAATCTACTTGTCCCAATACAAAAAAATAGTTTTAATCAAAACTAGGCATGCACCAATACCAGTTTTTCAGTATCCAGTACCGATATTTTGCTTTCGGATCTCACCGACACGTAATACTAATACCGGTGCTTCTGCTGGCATAGAGTAGGCTTCCCTGGTAATCAGGAAGCCGGGCAGCGGGTAATGACATCCCGCCCGGTTTCCTGATTGACACGGAAGCATGCTCCATGTTGTTTGGCCTGCTTGATTGTGATTAGCCGGGCGGCGAGTAATGACCTGATTGACCGGGAAGCTGGCTCGATGCTGATTGGCCAGGAAGCCTGCTTTCCAGCCAATCAGCAAAGAGCCGGCTTCTCGGCCAATCAGAAAACCAGGAGGCGGGTCATTACTTAACGCACGGCTTCCTGATTGCACGGGAAGCTGGCTCCATGTTCCCCTACGGCACGGCCAGTCAGAGGAAATTTTCATCTCGACTTAAGTTCCAATATCGGGGAAGGTATCGGAGCATTTGGGTGAGTAAGTACACCCATACTGGCGGAGGGAAAGGACTGTTTGTCGAAAGGTAAGTATAGCCAGGGGGGTGGTGGTTTGGGAGAGACGGGGCCAGATTTCATCGGGTAATTTTATTTTTCCATATTAAAATGGGAAAATGAACTTACCCTTTAATGCAGATTGTGTGTGTATGTAAGAGAATTCTGCTGCCTCGCTACCACCATGGAATGGCGGCGGCAATCTCAAAGCACACGCAGAATGACCTACGCATGCGTTTATTTGCATGCAGATGGCAGGGGTAGCGGGGCTGGTTTTAATTTTTTTTTACTTTTTTTAATAACTTTTTACATTTGTGTAAAATTTTTATTTATTTTCCTTTTCCACTTAATGTTATTCCTATCACATAGGGGATTAAATTCCCCGTGATAGTTTGGAGGTGACAGGATCTCTTTATGGAACCTGCCCTCCAACACAGAACAGATGTTCTGTGCAGTTCCTGACAGCCGAGGCAGGTGGCGCTGTGATTACACAACTTCCTATGCGTGCGTTTATTTGCATGCAGATGGCAGGGGCAGCGGAGTTGGTTTTAATTTTTTTTTTTTAACTTTATCACTTTTTTTTGTTTTAATTTTAATTTATTTTATTATTTTTGACTTTTTTTATAACTTTTTAAAACAATATTCATTCCTATCACATAGGGTGTTAAAATCCTCTATGTGATAGTTTGGAGGTCACAGGTTCTCTTTATGGAACCGGCCCTCCAACCATCGCAGGTTTTGCGATGGTTGTAAAGTGTATGGGCACCTCAAGAATGGTGAACTGGAGGCCATTGCTCATGAGCAATGGGCTGATTCCTCGGGAACGCTGCCAGAAGCTGGTGTCTGGCTATACCGTATATCTTGTTTGCAGCAGGTCATAACAGCAAAATGGTGATCTACTAAGTACTAAGGATGCTTGCTATGAAGGGATTGAATAATATGGAGATTGCAGAGGTCATTAAAGTTGCATTTTCAGTGGAAATTGGGGAAACCACATTTGATGACCTATTTCAATTGCTTTTGTTTGATTTGTTCATTGCAAACAACTGAAAGTTTGTAAATTTCGCCAATAAATCTGATTTGCAATGGGGGTTGAATAATTTTGACGACAACTGTATTACATGCACAAGGGAATCAGGCAATAGTGCAAGGAAACGACGGCACTGTTGTCATTGTGCTGGGTGACTGACATATCTACTCCCTTTCTAGGAATCTGTATAAACATAAGGCCTGTAATTTGAATTTATGAGGCATATTAGGCTTCTGCTAGGATTATTTTTATGGGTTACAGTTCCACTTGAAGGAGCATTTAATTTACTGTCTCTTCAAGGCATTTTTATGAGTACTTATATTCGTGAAAATGCCCTGATACTAAAGACCGATACCAGCCCTTTACATTTTTAAACCGGATTGGCTGTCTAAGGTCACATGCTTGTAGGGACCTCAGACATCCTGTTGGGGACCTGGCAGTAGCTGTTCTTGACAGTGGCTGCCCGGTTCCACATCGCCTCCTCCTACCCGGAGCAGGCACAGCTCAGGACAGCCCCACACCACACATACAGCCCCGTAGTCGGCACAAGACCTTCACCCACCCGTTCAGCTCACCCCTCCTTCAGCCCAGCACCCTCCCACAGAGCCCTTGAGAGACCAACATGCCCTGGTGAGAAACTGCCCTAAAATCATTGGTCTGTATTGTTTTAGAAAAAAAATGTCATGTCCTTTTTAAGAAAATGTACAGGGGTGTGGAATTCCTATCGCCCGACGCCCGGGACATGCAGTTGCGGGCGCCGGGCGAGTAGTTTTTATGTACATTTAGCCCGGCTCCGGACAAGCAGAGCTGAATGTACATTGTGGAGCCGCCGCTCATTTAGTACAAGTGATCTAATTAGATCACTTGTATCAAATTTAGCAGCGGCGATCGTGTCTGCCCACACCCCCCGCCGTGGGCTCAGCCATAGAGCTCGTACAGCAGGGTGCTCCCATTGAGGTTCCTCAGATTTGTTTATAGTAGCACCCAGCAAACTGAAAGAAGTTGTTATGTAATGCAAAGTCTAAAAGATCTAAAATGAATTTTGAATGGCGGCGTTAGGGAAGAAAAACTCCAGGAATGAGGACACTGCTCTTAGACCACACTTATGGGGGATGGAAGTATAGAGAGACTCCACATCTAATGCTTCCAACAGTGTCTCTAGGAAAGTTCAGTGCCTTCTTTATCTTTTTGTATCCTGTTCCTTGTTTGTGAAGGGCGATGATTTATTCTCACTTTTTTCACCATTCTTTTGATTTAGCCATATTTCTAACATGCAGTCAAACGTGACACTCAACAAACCCATTGCCAGTTTAAGTATTTCATGTGTTCTAGCTCAAGTAAATCTTGTGCAACTAATCAAGCGCTTCAGGTGTGCTTGAGACAACACCTGTTTTTCAGATTTAAAGGGTTTCTAAACTCTCCGGGTTTTTTTGCATATATCTACTGCTAGCAAGCAGTAGATATATGCAAAACATTGTTTTTTTTTTTAACCACTTGCCGTCCACCCCTAATCAAATTCATTTCAGTACAGCGTTGCATGATGGAATAAATGTCAGTCAAAGTACCGCAGCGCTGAATACTGAAAAATGGCCTGGATGGGAAGGGGGTTTAACACCGCGGATGTCAACTGGTTAAACAAAATGCTTTAAAAACTTACCTATGTCTTCCGCGCACGCTCCGGTCCGAAAATTCTCAGGTGGCTGCAAAGCATTTTGGGGAGGGCGCATGCGTAGTTCGGACTTTCGACCGGGAGACGCGGAGAGACACAAGGTAAGTATATGGACGCGTGCACCCGCATGTAGACACTGTGGGACAGGTTGTGCCAGCAAGGACAGAGGAGTCAGCGCTGGATCGAAGACCTGTAGCAGCGCTGGAGAGAAGGCCGAAAACGACAGGAAAGAAGATCGGATTAAGAGACATCATTTAAGGTAAGGGCTTTAATTAACATTGGGGGGAGGGAAAAAATTGATTGCCTTCAATGTCCCTTTAAGCTCTTGTGAGGGATTCTATTCAGGGGTTTAATAATTTTGACACTGCAGAAGCCATTTTAGTTGAATTTAGCAAAACCACTTGAAACATTCATAGGGTTAATATATTTTGATTACTTTTGTTTAACTTGTTCACTGCAAACTGAAAGTTTGTAAATTTTGCCAATAAACCCATTTACAATGGGGGTTAATGATTTTGATTGCAACTGTAAATCCCGGGCATGAGCAGTTGAAACCAGAATGCTGGGCTCCTCTGTAATGATGCAGATAACATATAGTGTAGCAAATAACGTATCTGCTACACTATATATTCACTCATACACATAGTTGTGGCTGGTCCTATTAGTTAATTAGACATCCAGTCCCAGCGCAGTGATTCCTGAACTACTCCTGATGCAGATAACCTGTCTGCACTCGAAGTACTCATACTTGTAGTTGGAGTTGAACCAATAGGCATTCTTCATTGTGGCATCTTTCTCAGCAATGCTGAGAATGAAAGGAATCCTGAGCATGGATACTGTGTTTTACTTCCTGCACAGTAGAGGATTACATAGTAATGGAGTTCAGCATGCATTTACGTTGTTTTAGTTTTCTAGGGTAAAGTTCAAATTTACAGTATTATCAGCTTCTCAGGCATGGAGTGCAAGTGCTCTGTGCATGTAAAAGGACATGAGATCCATGCAAGAAGCATGCCTAGTTACCTGTAGAAGACTGTTGCAGCTAAAATGCAAAGCGTTCAACATTTTATCCAAAAGCTCCAGAGTATGTGGGTCTGCCCTGAAAATGGGACAATCTCGATAAGAAATTATGCATTCTTAAAAGGAGAACTATGGGGTCAGGGCTTTTCCCCATAGTTCTCCTTAGGGTAACGGGAGGACACAAACTAGTATCCTCCCGTCACCCTAAGCTCAGTTATACTGAGACGCCGCAGCGGATCCCGACATCGTTGTCGAGATCCGCCCAGCTGCGTGAGTGACAGCTGGCTCTGCCTATCTAGAGGCAGAGCCAGCTGTACCCTGCCCCGTCCGTTTCGCCAGTCAGCACTGGTGGATCGGAGCAGGGAATCCAGCCCCCTCCCCTGGCACGGCAGAGAGCCGTGACAGGATCGAGAAGTGAGCGAACACTGGTATGTGTTCGCACACTTCCCGATCTACTGAGCCGACCTGTGACAGTCTCATTGTCACAGGTCGGCTAGAACTATGAGGTAAAAAGCACTCACCTCATAGTTATGCTTTAATGGATATGCAAATCATCACCAAGTTTAAATAGTTAACCCAGACAGTTTAAACTAATACATTGGGGTCAATTCACAAAGCTCAGCGTTATGAGAGTAGAAGTTAATTTATCTATCCTTATTTTACCACTCTTTATTTTACTGGCTGAAACATGCAATTCACAAAAGCCGGAATCGTGAATGCACACGCAGTTTAACGTTCCTTAAGCAAGTGTTATTTTAACATCACAGACTTTATTTTATCTATTACTGTGATAAAATAAAATTTTGGGTGTTATTTTAACACTTTTGCAGTGCATTTTGGTAGCAGAAGGGGTGGAGCAGATGCCTAAATGACTGTTACTTTTACCACACAAGGATTCCACATATAAGAAAGGAATATATTCCATATTCGCCACATGCATACTAATTTTAAATTTGGTAGAGAAGAAATCATATAGAAATAACAATAACATTTTTTCTGAACGGAATGAATATATGAAACATTACATTTATTTAGATCTACATCTGTTGACAATCAGACAGTGTAGGGAGGGCAAGCAATTCTCCTTACCAGCTATAAAGCCTGTCTTGATATTAAATATGTTGCATGGAACAATCCACTTGCTCTACAACCCCACTGAAGGGTGTCCAGGAACATTTGATTTTTCGTGTCATGTGAGATTTGCCACTAACCTCTAACTGTAAAAAAATCCTCTACATTTGTAGAAGGATAAAAACTGTAGAAATTACAACTACATGCCGCCTTCTTCTTCTGTACGCAGAAGCATTAAGCAATGTGAAAATGAAGAAAAAAGGTTCCATTTCTATCTACCTCATGTCATCTCAGTGCAGCAAGCATCAGATAACGCCTGAAATCTGTCATAATGCCACCCTGAAGGAGGTGATAAATCTACGTCTCAATAACGAGTGATAAAAGGACCTTTTCCTTTTGTGAACTGCATTTCAAGCATATTTTATCACTACAGTTGTTAAAATAACGTCTGAATAGTTAATTTACCACTTCTTAAAAATAAGAAGCGTTATTGAGTTTTGCGAATTCACTACCTTTACACAGCAACTATATAACAAGCGATATCAATGAAATAATGGCCGAAATGAAGAAAATAAGCTTTGTGAATTGACCCCATTGGAACATAATCCAAGTGAAAATCTGGGAAATCCTACAGTTAAGAATATTATAAACCTGTCTGGTGGCATGTTCATTAAAGGAGAACTATGGGGTCAGTGTTTTTCCCCATAGTTCTCCTTGGGGTAACGGGAGGACACAAACTAGCGTCCTCCCGTTACCCTAAGCTCAGTATACCGCGAGCTACAGCTTGCGGTATACTGAGACGCCGCACCTGGAGCGGATCTCGACTTAGATGACGGGATCCGCCCAGCTGCGTGAGTGACAGCTGGCTCTGCCTATCTAGAGGCAGAGCCAGCTGTACCCGCCCCCTCCCCCGTCCGTTCCGCCAGTCAGCGCTGGCAGATCGGAGAGGGGAGAGGGGAATCCAGCCCCTCCCCCTGTCACGGCAGAGAGCCGTGACAGGATCGAGAGGTGAGGGAACCCGGTATGTTTTCCCTCACCTCCCGATCTACTGAGCCGACCTGTGACAGTCTCATTGTCACAGGTCGGCTTAGAACTATGAGGTGAGTGGAAATCACTCATGTCATAGTTCTCCTTTAAGACAGATGACTCAATCATCCACAGTGTGCAGAGACCACTCCTCTACATTAGAAGAATCCCATGACACCGAGGGTAGATTCCGCTCCTCATAAAAGGAAAGTTTTATTCATAGAATGTAATAAGAAACTAAGAATGTAATAAGAATAGCTCTAGAAGACCCAATGCATGAAACTGCAGGATAATCCACTAACTGCCTGATGTAACCCACCTAACTGCATTGTAGAACACACTGCATTAGTCAGAGAACTGACAGCCTCTTGTAACCCTAAGGCATATGGGGCATAAAAACAGGCCATTTAGGAGTAGACTGTGAAGGCTTTGAATCCAAATAAGATAGTAATAGCTCCATAGTAATAGGAATCTCAGCCACAATAACAGATGGAGGCACAGTACGGGGTCCATTTGTTGGAGGCAGCAAAGTGCGCTTAGAAACCTTACAAGAAGATCTGAGCATAAATTGCACTCAGACTGATAAACAGTGAAGATCAAGGGTTTGATAGCTGTGAGGCAACATCCCTGTCCTTACACCAGCTTGAGAACACTTTACAGACCTTTCCATACATTTTTCTAGTAACTAATTTCCTACTAGATAAAAAGTGTTGATTACCTTTTCTGAACAACCCTTCCACCTCAAGGTCCTCCCCTCAAGAGCCAGGCTGTCAAGAGCCAAAAATCCGGGTTCGGATGCAAGATTGGGCCCTGAAGAAGATCTTTCCTTGCTGGAAGGGTCCACGGGGTCTGGATTGATCTCGCTAATAGCTCTGAGAACTGTGTTCTCTTTGGCCAAAAGGGTGTCAACAGAATGAGAGCACACACTGATCTTCTTAACTTCTGCAAAACCTAAGGGCCTGTTCACACGACGTCCGTTTTCTGTGCTGACCTGATCCGTACGCTCCTGCACTATAAAATGCATCCCAATGTATCCCTATGTGTTTTATGGGCTACAGTTATCACGTGCGCAGTCCATTCAGGTTACGACAGAAAAAATACTGCATGTCACATTTTGTACGGTCAGGAAACGGTCCGGAAACGCAAACCGCGTCAGAAACGCACTGCAGCTAAAATACTGACAGCCCCACTCCAGTTTGTGTCCTCCCGTTACCCTAAGGAGAACTATGGGGAAAAGCCTTAAAGTGACATTAAACCCTCAGATTTTTTTTAACATAAAACAATACTGTAATGTGTACCTTACTGTAATCCGTGGTAGTTTCCCTTCTCTTCGCTGCTCTTTCTTTTAAATCCTCATGTCTTCTCATGCTTGGGGAGAACTTCCCTTTGCAGCTGACTGCCTCTTCCTGTAGTGCTGGCTCAGGTTGCAAACCTATACACAGACACCATGTAGCCATTCCAGAGACAAGGCAGTCTGCTGCAAAACAGAAGTTCTGCCCAGCATGAGAACAGATACAGATTTAAAAGGAAGAGCAGCAAAGAGAAGGGAAACGACCATGGATAAGGCACACATTACAGTATTGTTTTATGTTAAAAAATCTGAGGGCTTAATGTCACTTTAACCCCATAGTTCTCTTTTAAACAGGACGATTCCCAGTTCACTACCCACCCCAGGAATTGACAGGTCCCTGATTTTTTCAGACTTCCTAATACTTCTTCCTGTGAGTGGGCATAAACAAGGATGTCGCCTAGGTATGGGATCAGGAATACGCCTTGTTGGTGCAAAAAAGACACTGGCTCTGCCAAAACTTTCGTGAGAATTCTTGGGGCGGCCGACAGACTCAAGGGGAGGGCTCGAAACTGCCAATGCATTACTCCCTGTATCCACGGCAAATTGAAGGTATATCTAGTTTTCAAGACATATAGGTATATGCAGATAAGCATCCTTCAGGTCCAGGGTGATCAAAAACACTGAAATCTGAAGAGACTTTTGTACGAAAGTGCTTGAACTATAGAAACTTGTTTAACTTCAGATTTAGGATCATCCTGAACCTTCCTCCTGGTTTTGGAACTAGAAATACATGGGAGAAAAAAAAAAAAAACACAAAATTGCTGCTCTGCTGGGACCTGTGCAATGACGTTCTGTGACGCTAGAGTCTGGATTCACTCCTCTAGGACTAAGGCCTTTATGTGATCCTTTGAAAATGTTGTTAGGAAAAAAGTTTGTGGGGGGAAGGGATAAAAACTCTAGGTGATACCCCCTTTCTAGGAGATCTAAAATGTATTGACTCTTTGAAATACTCTCCCATTGTGGCACAAATGGGGAAATTCCGCCCCCCTTTTTCTTGCTGGCGTCATTTAGAATCCTTGTTTGGGGTGGCTGGGGTGAAAAAAAAGCAGGCCTCCCTTAACTATTTGTATTAGAGGGCCAGGAGTTCCGCTGGGCCTGGGGCTTATTAGGTTGCTTCCTCTGATCCTATGGGGGGGCAAAAAAAACGTCCGATTGCAAATTCTCTTTTCCGGGAATTTCTTCCCCTTCTCACAGGATCTGGTCAAGACCTCATCTAATCCAGAACCAAACATAAAACTTGTGCTAACGAAGCATTCATTTTGGGCATTTAAAAAACCTCTCCTCTTCTTCTTTACTAAAAAGGAAACCTCCTTCCCAGGATCTGAAAACTAAGAATTTTCTCTCTGGATCCATCCATTCCTCTGCTATTAAATCCTTTAAAGACTGATGCATGGGAAAAACTCTTCCCTGAGGTTCTACCAAGCCTCTATAAACTCCATCTTGTACAGACACATTTTTAGGGGGATCTGGGATCTGCTCAGTAGTGTATATGGCTTGAAGCAAGTAAACCATATCCTCTAAAGGAAAAAGATGCCTAGACGGTCAAAACTCAGACTCAATGGTTTTGCCCTCCTCTAGATAACTCTCTGACCAGGGCCGGACTGGGACTAAAAATAGGCCCGGGCATTTTAGACTGAGCAGCCCAATCACGTGACCACCGGCAGGCCACACACACTCACAACAGGGGGCGGAGCCAAACATAGAAGCGCAATCGAGGGGCAGGGCCGGCCACTAGTAAGTACCGGAGGGCTACAGCTGACACACAAGCCTTGCTACAACCAATACACAAACCTTGCAACAATATAGGAAGCTTGCTATAGAGAATATCTGTAAAAAATAAGTCAAGGCAACTGGACTTGCTGTATTTTACTTGAGGACGTTTCACTGGTCATCCAACCAGCTTTCTCAATTCAGAAATCTCTGAATTTAGAAAGCAGGTTGAATGGCCAGTGAAACGTCTTCAAGAAAAATACAGCAAGTCCAGTTGCCTTGATTTATTTTTTACAGATATACCATGTGACCCGGATGAATGAGAACCTTCACAGACATATTGCTACAGAGAATCGGATCTCACTGTCCCCCCAAACCCCCTGGCATTCTCTGCACTAAAGTAGCTAACACTCTAATGTCCCCC
>NW_017307199.1:567349-567816 GCF_000935625.1 Nanorana parkeri
TTGTGATACCTTGTGTTGCAATTAAATATACACCTGTATCATTTTATCACAACACAAACACCAACAAAACAATGTTTTACATAAGTTGATTTACAGTTTTGCATACCTTCATTTTTTTACCTTTTCGCAAAAAGGCGCAATTACAAATTTGCTAATATTTGTTATTTATTAACTCAATACAGTTTTATCTTTTAGATTTAGTCAAAAAATATTTTTTTTTGTGCACGGATACTGATTTTGGTGTGTTTTAACAATTGAATTGTGTATTTTTATCGGTTTTATATTAATTTGAGAAACATTTGCGCAATTATCGCAGGGCCTACAAATTTAGTATCACCATCTTTTTATTCTACCGGGCCTGCGCTTTCAGAAAATATATGGTTTGGGGGGTCTTTTACAAACGCTAGCAACGCAGCAGTTGAAAATCAAATCAATAGGAAAAAATTGCAGAAAATTCAAAAATGGCT
>NW_017307199.1:567885-568603 GCF_000935625.1 Nanorana parkeri
TTCATATCTGTAGGTTTAGGTGCGATTAGGGATTCCTGCATCAGAAACGTGCGTTTTACTGCAGCAGAAATCCCTAATCTGGCGTTTACAAGTGGCAGCTGTCACCTATTCAAGTTAATGATCAGGTGGCAGCCGCTGCATGTAAACTCCTGCACACCGCATGTAATGGAAGGTGATATGATCACATGCGATTAGAAAACATTCTCCCTGGATGCACAATCGATGCGTCCAGTGAGAGTGATTGATTCCTTATTGAATGTAAACATATCACGTATCTTTACATGCCATGTGCAGGCGTTTACATTCAACTTCTGTCACCTGATCATTAAATTGGGTGACAGCTGCCATTTGTAAACGCCAATTTAGGGATTTCTGTTGCAGGAAAACGCAAGTTCCTGACGCAGAAATCCCTAATTGCACCCAAAATAAAGATGTGAATGCAGCCTATTACACTTCTACTCCCCCCCCATACACACGTAAACAAAAATACAACCCCTGTACATATATATACACACACGCACAACCCCAGTCCGTGCCCCCCCAGCCCAGACGCACTGCCTGCCACGATCCCCTCCGCAGCTCATCTGACGGCACCATCTCCCTTCCCCCGCACCCTTCGGCGGCCAGCAGCTTCGGGCATAGGGGCTGGGACGGGCCGAACACAATCAGCCTAATGTTCGGCCCGCCCCGGCCCCTATGCCGAAGCTGCTGGCCGCCG
>NW_017307199.1:571742-575027 GCF_000935625.1 Nanorana parkeri
ACAGTGCAGAGGTCAGTGGTGTGATCTACAATGCAGAAGTCAGCAGTGTGATCTACAGTGCAGAGGTCAGCAGTATGATCTACAGTGCAGAGGTCAGTGCAGTGGTGTCTGGAACTGAGCTGAGGGTGACGGGAGGACGCTAGTTTGTGTCCTCCCGTTACCCTTAGGAGGACTATGAGGAAAAGCCGTGACCGCATAGTTCTCCTTTAAGTAGTACAGACACCAATATACTCACAATAATGCCCTATTCATATCTGTAGGTTTAGGTGCGATTAGGGATTCCTGCATCAGAAACGTGCGTTTTACTGCAGCAGAGATGCCTAATCTGGCGTTTACAAGTGGCAGCTGTCACCTATTCAAGTTAATGATCAGGTGACAGCAGCTCCATGTAAACGCCTGCACCCTTCGGCGGCCAGCAGCTTCGGGCATAGGGGCTGGGACGGGCCGAACACAATCAGCCTAATGTTCGGCCCGCCCCGGCCCCTATGCCGAAGCTGCTGGCCGCCGAAGGGTGCGGGGGAAGGTAGATGCTCGGAAATCGTCCGGTATGGCCGATGGCCAGTCCGGCCCTGCCGGCTGCCGATGTAACCAAACTATTCGCACTGACCGCCAATGTAACGAAAGTGTTCACAATGACCGCCCATGTAACAAACGTATACACCATACACATGCTTAAACTTACCTTGTTCTTGCAGTCTTCAGGCCGTTTTTTTCTTCCTGGGGGGACGGCGACTGCGACATTGATTTGCATATGAATTAGCTGCAATATTTACATATGAATGGGCCGTGGCTGATTGATATGCAAATCACTGCAGCCCATTCATATGTAAATATCTCGGCCGGGACAGGGGACAGGAACAGCGCCAGCAGCTCCGGAGAGAGCACAGAGTAAAGACTAGAGAGAGCTGGGTGAGGAAGTGTTTTTTTGGCCTCCCCCACCAGCTCCCTCTAGTGTCTACTGTGTAGTAGTGACGGCTCTGCTAAGAGCCGGCCATCAGGCATAGCAAACCGGCCCGAACACAATCAGGTTGTGTTCGGGCCGGCCCAGCCCAACGGGCATGTGCCCGGTTTGCCCTATGGCCAGTCCGGCCCTGTCTCTGACCCAGGGTCAAAATCTGACACTGCTCTATCCAAAATCTCAGTGAAAGAGACTGGTTTCTATTGTACCCCTGACATACTAGGAAGAGTGGACCCTGTCCACATAGGAGCACTAGATGTGGAAGGCAACATATCAGCCATGGGACTCTTAAAAAGGTTGAACTGTAGCCACCATCTCTGTCTTCATACTATTTAAAAAACCCTTCATAAGATTGGTAGATACAGAGGCTAATCATTTTTGAAGGCATAAATCACAAAGAGGCTTAGAATAACCAGAGGAAAGCTAAAAAATTGCAGCTGTCGCAGCATTTCTTAGTTAAATAGCTGGGGCAGGCAGTGGAACAGAACACTGAGGAGACATAGCAATAGCAAAATAAAATGAGATAAGTGTAGAATACCCCTCTGCAAAAACCACAAAGTGTCCCAGGTAATAGTAAGCAGCTTCACTCACAACTTCACCCTTGGGGACAGTTACCGCCGGCTTGCCTTCCTCCTCCATCGGGCAGCGTTAGCTGTCTTTTCCCCCTAGTCTGTCCTGGTAATCGGGCTCCACAGCTCCAAGCAGCCTCCTACACACCCAACAGCAAAGAGCGCGCAGCGGAAGTGAGGTAATCGCCCGCAACCAGAAGTGACGTCATGTGTTCCAAGTCGAGGCTTAGAACGCACTGGAAGTGCGTCTCAGTCCACTGCCCAGCCCAGACGCCGCTCCAGCATGTTGGACGCCGCTCAGGAGCCACGCTACAAGCTCCCTTGCATCAAGCAAGGGAAAGCAGGACAGGGCCACAGGCCTGGGGGGCCTCAGGAGTGGATCCTTTAGGGAGGAAAGGAACCAGATCCTGGCTTGTCAAGAAATATAAGGGGAAAAACCCCTCCGCTCTACAGCAAGGCCAGAAGAGAGGAAAAACACCAACAGCAGAGCTGCACAGAGGGGGATCCGTGACCTAAAGGTCAACAGGTAAGGAAGAAAAGAACAAACGTGACGTGGTCCTGAACGGTAGGAAGTACAATCTATGAGGGGAAGGGGAGGGGCTTAAAACTATCTTACTAATTGTGTTTCCTGTAGAAAGTGGAACCAATAATCTCTCAGGTTGCTGTCCTGGAAGATGATTAGGGAAAATTGAATTGTTTTTGCTCAGACTTTCTCAATCTATACATCTCTTAAAGAGTCGGATTGTAAGTCGGACAGGTTCTGCCAAAGATCAGAATGTCCTGTTAAATTTTCTGGTTTCGTTCAAGGCTTAGGTCTAAGGTCATCTCATGGAATAATATTGCCCTCTTTAAGTAATTGTGTATACGAGTTCAGGAATTGGGGTATTTAAAAAAAATTATTTTTAGAAAAGTGATACCTAACGTCATAATTAGGTTGAGATAAGCTTTCTCCTCCCACATTTTTGGGTGACAAAAGTTAGGAGAAAGTTAAAGAGTTGGAGATGGAAAGACTGAAAAAAAAAAGGAAAGAATATACAGGAGGACGTATAGAGACACAGAAGGGAGAGATCTGAAGCTGATTGACGGGCTGCCACGGGGAAATTAACTAAAGAGAACCTGAACATCTCTGGTCTCTACCCTGACACAAAGCTGACATCGACTTAGACAAAAGAATTTTCAATTTTTGATAAATAGAAATGTATACTTTATTTGTAGGCAATTGACTAGCCATATATATCCAACTAAACCATTTGGTCATTGCTCCCATTAGGATTGAATTGGAGTAAGATTTTATCTGCAGTAAAAATGGTCTCCCTTTCAATCTTGAGATAAATATTTTGTAGTCTCCTTGAAGCTGATTTCAGTTTCTAGTCGATGGTCTAGCTGTGATATATACCTAAAAAATAAAGAACTTAGTGGAAGTTTATCTTTACCTCAAATAGATTCTTGGCTGATTAGCCAGCCCTGTGCATAGTATTATGAGTTAGTTCAAACGCAGTAGAAATTTGAGCAAAAGGACATCTGTTTGGCTGGGAGAGGTCACGTGTTTAATCTGCACATTAATTGGTCACATTCTGTTTAGCTACTGAGAAGTAACTACTTGCATTCCAAGAGTTACGTAGTTTTGTTTCATTAACCACTTGAAGATCGGGGTGTATCACCCCCTTCCTGGCCAGGCCATTTTTGAGTGTTCAGCTCCGCGGTACTTTGACTGACGTTTATTCCGTCATGCAATGCTGTTTGCATGTGTATGTGGGG
>NW_017307199.1:575276-577461 GCF_000935625.1 Nanorana parkeri
GGGGGGGGCAGGACGTCTTAAGACGCCCTCCCGCTCCTAGCAGACTTCCGTCCGGCCGCTCACAAACGGCCATGCACGGAAGGTGGTTAATATTTGAAATAATATCCTATGGTTTTATTTTATTATCTTGCTGATCTAAATGATTGCAATTTTGATCCATATTCTTTGTTGTCACCAGTTATATTTTGATTATTTTGCACCGATTTTAGTTAATATATATTTTTGCACATTATTGTTTTTATTGCGTCTTTACGTTAGTGCAAATAAAGAACTCGAGTAATTAGTTGATTTGTGAAAATAAGTTGAGAATCTCCTTAATTACAGATCCTTGCTTGTTTTCATAAATTAAAAACTGTTTATTTTATCAGAGTGAACATTCTGACACGTACAAAATTGTAGAGCTGCAACAATTATTCAACTAATTCGATTAAAATCGACGATGAAAAGCGTTGTCAACGTTTTCCATCATCGATTCGTTGGCTAAAATTAAAATTTCTGGCTCGCCGCTCACGCCCGCCTATTCGCGGCTCCATAAACGAGTTACGCTACGCACGCCGTGGACGCCACACCGACCGTGCAGACGCCGCGTACGCCCACCGCACAAGCCAGACACATGCCCGCAGAGCACGCCACCGCCGCAACTTACAACGGTTCAGAAACAGGTATGGGGGACCTGTTTTAATGTTTCCTGTTTAAAAAAAAAGCGGCACACTGCAGAACACCAAATCCCAGCAATAATACATTAAGCACCCTGTATAATGTTATTATTGCTGAGATTTGTTGTTCCTCTGTGGCTGCTGGTGTTCTGCAGTGTGCCGCTGTATTATACATTGGTATTCTGCATTGTATAATACAGCGGCACACTGCAAAACACCAGCAGCTATAGTGGAACACCAAATCCCAGCAATAATATATTAAGCAGCCTGTATAATGTATTATTGCTGGGATTTAATGTTCCTCTATAACTGGTCAGTGGTAATCTGCATTGCGCAGTATAATCATCAGGGGTGCGGACATTTTTGAAAAAACTACTTGTCCAAGGGCTAAAGCATGGGTCAAATCTACTTGTCCTTCATGACAATCTACTTGTCCCAATACAAAAAAAAAAAAAGTTTTAAAAGTTTAAAACTAGGGATGCACCAATACCAGTTTTTGGGTATCGAGTACGAGTACCAATATTTTGCTTTCAGTACTCACTGAGTATCGGTGCTTCCGTTGGCATGGAGCAGGCTTCCCGGGCAATCAGGAAGCCGGGCAGCAGGTAATGAGATGCTACCCGGCTTCCTGACTGCCAGGAAAGCCAACTCCATGTTGTTTAGCCGGCTTGATTGTGAATGGCTGGGAAGCCGGTTTCCCGGCCAATCATCATCGAGCCAGCTTGATAGCCAATCAAGGAAACCTGGCGGAGAGTAATGGCCTGATTGGCTGGGAAGATGGCTCGATGCTGATTGGCGGCCAATCAGCAAGGAGCTGGCTTCCCGGCCAATCACCCGACCACGCTGATCAATGAGTGCTTGCAATTTGCGAGCAAAATTCAAAATGCATAGGGCTGGAATGCGCTGGACAATAAGGTGTAAGGACACCTGTACTGGCGGAGGGTAAGGACTGTTTGCAGAAAGTTAAGTATAGCTGGCAGGTGGTGGGGGGCGGGTAGAAGAGACCGGGCCAGATTTGATCGGGTAATTCCATTTTCCCGTATTATCTGGGAAAGTGAACTTACCCTTTAATGCACATTGTGTGTGTGAGAGTTCTGCTGCCCAGGTACCACAATATGGCACACAGTGAAATGGCAGCAGGACTCAACACACACACACACAATTTCCTATGCGTGTGTTTATTTGTATGCAGATGGCAGGGGCAGTGGAGTTGGTTTTATTTTATTTTTTTTACTTTGTCACTTTTTTTTTATTTTTATATATTTTATTATTTTTTACTTTTTTTATAACTTTTATTTTTCTTTAATTTCCATTATTTTTTTTACCTTTTTTTTCCTCACTGAATTTTATTCTTATCACATAGGGGCTTAAAATCCCCTATGTGATAATTTGGAGGTGACAGGTTCTCTTTATGGAACCTGCCCTCCAACACAGAACATATGTTCTGTGCAGTTCCTGACAGCTGAATGAAGAACGGACATTCTTCGTATGCTCTACACTCTCTATCCTGAGCTTATGTGCCATGGTCC
>NW_017307199.1:582565-596340 GCF_000935625.1 Nanorana parkeri
AAAAAAAAAAAAAGTTTTAAAAGTTTAAAACTAGGGATGCACCAATACCAGTTTTTGGGTATCGAGTACGAGTACCAATATTTTGCTTTCAGTACTCACTGAGTATCGGTGCTTCCGTTGGCATGGAGCAGGCTTCCCGGGCAATCAGGAAGCCGGGCAGCAGGTAATGAGATGCTACCCGGCTTCCTGACTGCCAGGAAAGCCAACTCCATGTTGTTTAGCCGGCTTGATTGTGAATGGCTGGGAAGCCGGTTTCCCGGCCAATCATCATCGAGCCAGCTTGATAGCCAATCAAGGAAACCTGGCGGAGAGTAATGGCCTGATTGGCTGGGAAGATGGCTCGATGCTGATTGGCGGCCAATCAGCAAGGAGCTGGCTTCCCGGCCAATCACCCGACCACGCTGATCAATGAGTGCTTGCAATTTGCGAGCAAAATTCAAAATGCATAGGGCTGGAATGCGCTGGACAATAAGGTGTAAGGACACCTGTACTGGCGGAGGGTAAGGACTGTTTGCAGAAAGTTAAGTATAGCTGGCAGGTGGTGGGGGGCGGGTAGAAGAGACCGGGCCAGATTTGATCGGGTAATTCCATTTTCCCGTATTATCTGGGAAAGTGAACTTACCCTTTAATGCACATTGTGTGTGTGAGAGTTCTGCTGCCCAGGTACCACAATATGGCACACAGTGAAATGGCAGCAGGACTCAACACACACACACACAATTTCCTATGCGTGTGTTTATTTGTATGCAGATGGCAGGGGCAGTGGAGTTGGTTTTATTTTATTTTTTTTACTTTGTCACTTTTTTTTTATTTTTATATATTTTATTATTTTTTACTTTTTTTATAACTTTTATTTTTCTTTAATTTCCATTATTTTTTTTACCTTTTTTTTCCTCACTGAATTATCAATCTAAATACAATCTAGTAGTCCATCACTGGAGCCTTTTTTTTTTTTTTATCCGATTAATCGAACTTAATAATCGGCTAACTAATCAATTATGAAAATAATAGTTAGCTGCAGCCCTACAAAATTGCTTCTACCATCTATTTGTCCAAACGGTCCAATGCTTTCAGAAAACAAATAACATTTTAAGATCAAAAAATAATGAAAAGCAGATTTTACATGTTTGTGAAAAAGGAAAATATTGGCCATGCAGCAAAATTATAGTCTCACCATCAGACAAATGAAACTGAGCAAAAAGGTGTGACTGCAAAAGATGAATGGAAATATTTACTAAACCTGCTGCTCACACCACCCAATACCACTCTGCTGAAGATTATTCATCCCCTAAACTCGGATGAGAAACCAACTAGTTGGAAGTGCCAATCATCTGTGTCCCCTGCAACCTCAACATTAGTATAGTGCAGGAGTAGGCAAATTCCTGCCCTCCAGCTGTAGGTGAAACTACAAATTCCATCATGCGTGAGAGTAGGGACTGTGAGAATCTTGCAATATCACATGGGATTTGTAGTTCCACCACAGCTGGAGGGCCAGAGTTTGCCCACCACTACCAGGGGACGATTGTACTTGAACAGAGTAGTGTTTAGTGATGTGGGCAGCAAGACTTGAATTATTTACAATCTTTTTCTGCAGACACGCATTTGGGGGCAGGGACATTTTATGCAACATGGTCGCTTTAAGAAGTTAGTACTTCTGCTTGTCTTGGTTCTATTCCCCCTCACCCGGAGCACACTGGTTACAGTTTGTTTCTCCAACCCATAAACTAAATAAAGATTACCTGCTATCTCTTTTAAAACCATATGTTCACTAGAGGACAGACGATAGCTCATTTGAAATGGAGAACATGAACTTACAAACAACATTTTCATAATTCTATTTATTTACCTCCAGCAACTTCCCTCGCGTCTCCACTGTATACTCTCCCAAGAAAGGAGCGCAACCAGTACTTCCTGCAAATGTAATTCTTTTCCGGGTTGTGCGTTTCAACCGCATTTTCCGGGTAGTGCGTTCCAACAGCACCTTTGTTCTGCGTCCTCCCCCGCAGGCGCAGTGAAGAGAATTGGAGAACTCGAGAAGGCTTCTGAAGCCATGCAGTCGCAGTGAAGAGCTTTGGGAAATGATGAGCACTAGGCAGATGCCTCGAGTTGCGCACGCGCAGTACAGCCTAAGTAAGTAAGTAACCTCTTACTAGCAAGTTAACCGGAAGTAACGGCTTAGAGAGCTCGCGGAATTGGAGTTTTCGACAGAACTCCTTCTGATCTACACCATCCATCACTTTCTTTAATCACGTGACTGATGAATTGCGACTGCTAGTTTCATTTCCAGCCAAATATTATGCGTCCTAGCTCTTAATACCTGTTTTATTTTGCGCCCCTTTTTTGTCTTTGCTTACATTCACCTACAGCGCGTTAAAACGCATTTAGTAAACTTGAAAGCAAGTACCGCCCTCTTTTTTTTACTTTAAACGTCACTTCCCTGCTAAATGGAAAGCCGTGCGTGCGCATGGCTACCGCGTCGATTTCCATGGTGATGCGTGTATGGATCTATATGTTCCGTCGTTCTGGATGGCGCTCCCCGGCCCGGTTAGGCGTCAGCTGAATTCCGCGACACGCAATATATTAATGGATGTGAGGAGGACCGTGTCAGATAAGGGTCATCTGTCAGAGGTGTATGGTGAGGAACGGGGAGTTGATCGTTGCTCTGTGTAATTGATTTCTTTCAGTGCTGCAGAGCGTATTGTCATTCCGAATGAAAAACTAGAGGGGGAACTTATCAAAACTGGAGTTGACTGAATCTGGAGCAGTTGCTCATGGCAACTATTTCAATATTCTTATTTTTAAACCTTAACTGAACAAACTGAAGAGAGAACCTGGTTACCTACCGTGTTTCCCCGAAAATAAGACACTGTCTTATATTTTTTGGGGCTCAAAAAAACACACTAGGTCTTTTTTTCGGGGTAGGTCTTATTTTCGGGGAAACAGGGTATGTGCTGTAGATTCTGTCCTAGTTTGGATACATTTTCCCCGTGTCTTTTAACAGGTCCTTTTCGGACTAATTCCTGAATGAGAGGGTCTCCAATCATTATAACTACGTGAGTAAATCTTAGTGTTCGGATGAAGAAAGCTGCAGTATATGCATCCATTAAAATAATAAATAAAAAATGGCTAGTGTACAAATATATTTATACTCAAAGTGAAATGAATTCCACCATCATACCCGTCCTCTCCTTCCCTGCACTCCATTCCATCATCATACCTGATGGTACATCAAGGGTCTTTAAGACCCCTAATATCACCTAGGGACCCCCAGAGAAGCTGATGAAGCATAGACCTGCTTCACCAGCTTCTCTCCGGTTTCTGTACCGGAGAGTGACACTGAATGCAGGCAGTGATGTAATACACATCACTGCCTGCATTCCGAAGAGGAGGGGGAGATCAAACGGAGGTCGTGTACTGAGCTCTGTTTGATCTCCGGCCACAGAGCTGCTGTGCTGGTCCTGGGCTAACACCGGGAGCAGCGGAGCCCGGGATCGCCAGCAGCGGAGGGCGCACACCTGCACGCAATTACAAGCGATCGGGCGTCTCTACAGACGCCTGAACGCTTGTATGTAAACAGCCATCGCTGGCTGCTTACATACAAAGCTGATTTCCCGTTCGTGCCCACCACCGAGCGGCGGGCACGAACGGGATGGGATGAGACGTCTAAAGACGCCCACCCGCTCTCAAGAAGCCGCTGTCCGGCCGTTTAATTACAACTGCCGGACAGCAGGTGGTTAAAGGCTTTTCAATCAATTTAGTGTTAACAGTGAGTGATGGCCCTAGAATTATTACGCACGCTCCGACATTCATGGTGACATGTGCGGCACAATCGTCGTTTTTGCATATATGTTTATCCGACATATGCTTGTATGTATGTGGGGGTCTTTAAAACATTTTTTTTTCTTTTCAATGTGATTTTAATTTTTTAGTTTACACTTAACTTTATTGCTATCACGTAGGGAGCTAAGAAGCCCCCTATGTGATAGTACATATATTGTGACAGGTCCTCTTTATAGAGACATTAGGGGTCTCTAAGTCCCCTAATGTAGCCTAGGGACCCCAAAGAAGCTGGTGAAGCAGAGATCTGCCTCACCAGCTTCTTCTATGGCTACAGAAGCCGGAGAAATGACAGCTGAAGGCGGAAGTGATTTAATACACCTCACTTCCACATTTAGAGATCGGAGGGGAGATGAGCGGCAGGACCTGAGCCGTTGTGCCCGTCCTGGGGATGCACGGGGGACAGCGGAGCCCGGTATAGGCGGCAGAGGGGGGAGCAGACTTGCACTCAACATACAAGTGATTGGTGAGGCTCTGCCTATCTAGAGGCAGAGCCAGCTGTACCTGCCCCCTTCAGTTCCATCAATCAACGCTGGAGGATCGGACAGGGGAGGGGGGAATCTCTGCAGGGAGCTGTGAGTGACAATCACGGCTCTCTGCAGGGAGATGATCGAGAAGTGAGCGAGCGACGGTATATGTTCGCTCACTTCCTGATCTATTGAGCTGACGTGTGAGTTTCATTCACCTCATAGTTCTCCTTTAAACAGCCATCGCCAGCTGTTTAATCAGTCAGTTTTTTCCACTCTTTGCGCATGCGTATCAGTGAGCAGAAACGTGGGGAAAGGGCGTTTTAAAACACCCACCCGCATTATTTAATTTTATTACAACAGCCGGGCAGGAAGTGGTTAATCACTGGTGTCGTAAAAAATTCAAAGCCCTATTTACTAAATCTGTCCTTTTTTTTTTTTTCCACCTGTGAGTAAAAAAAGAGCTTTGCCAAGGTATTTTATTTGAAAAAAGCCCAGTGAATGGAGATGGGGGTTTAAAGCAGAACTCTAGGCAAATCTAATAGACCCAAGTTAATGCAGCTATCTAATCAATACATCAATGGATGTATGTTTTAAAGTGTAAGTACTGGAATTTGACCTGGTAGCTGCCTTTTGCAGCCCCTGTGCAGCATGGCTTGATTATAGGAGTAAGCAGTAGCAGAAAATGTCAATCAGTTCTGACTGAGAATCATGCTGATTGGAGGAGAAGGTAAGGGGATGGAGAGAATGCTCATCACTGTGCTTCTTCTTTTGTTTTCCCTGTTTAGTTACAGGCTGGGGCAGGTCCAGGATAGTCAGAATACTTGGTTGAATGATGGTGGACATCAAATTGTGGTAGAATACAAATACTGTGGGGTAGGGCTCTGGACTGAAAGTGAATGCAACAAAAGCTGCTTTTCTATTTTATCTTTTATTGGACTATTGATTTTTATCTTGTTGTTTTTGGCTGGAGTTCTGCTGTAAACTTTGCCTGGGGATGGAAAATTTGTATTAAGAGAATTGGGTAAGCTGACATGTTTTTGAAAGGCTACTTACAAAGGTGTATCTAACGGTATTTCTTGTGTTAAAGAAGAACTCCCAGGGAAAATATTAACCCTTGCATTAGGGTTCCCCCCGCACTGCAAGGGGTAACTGCTCGTTTTCATCTAGGGCAGGGGTCTCAAGCTCCATTCACTTGGGGGCCACTGGACACATTTTCTCCTCCCATTCCAGGGCAGCACAGGAGAAAGTACCCACCCACCTAAAACAGGGAACACATAATCCACAATTAAAATAAAAGTGGCGGTGCCGCCTAACCACCTCAGTTTGTGTTTCCTCCAGCCTAACAGGAACATTGTAACTTTTGGGTTGGTGTTTTTTTTTTCTTCATAGAAGGTTGCTATGTAGGGGTCTCCCAGTGTATGCTCCCCTGTGAATCAGGGACAGTGGACCTGGAAGGGTGCATGCCTGGGCTTGTTCTAGGATGAACCTTTCTGTGGTTATCCTAATTAGGGCACGGTGGCAGGGACTCCTGGGAGGTGATCCTCCTTCTGGGTGTTGGTTGCTGGGGTTGCAGTGCCTCTTGCTAACACAGGATTGGTATGTGTTATTTCCACCAGTGCATGGCTGATTGGAGGCAAGGGCTGCAGCACAGACAGGTTTTTAATCTGCAAAGCAGCAACCCCAGACAATTGAGCAACCTAATTACTCCTTCCTACATGGAATAGATTTGTGGGGTGCAGGAGTTTGTTTCTCCAATTTCACACTCTTTGGCAACCTCTGTTTTGTTGCAGAGATTTATAAAGAGTTATCAGCCTAGGATGGGGTTTTTTTTGTACTTGCATCAAGCTTTTTGGGCCATAGGCAGCTGCCTATCTGTACAAACAAGACAAACCCAGGTCTTGTAACAATTGCTGTACATTTTAATAGGGCTGCAACAACTAATCGATGATTGAAAAAGTTGTCAACTTTTTCAATCATCGATTAATCGGCTTCTGGTTAGTTGGCCCTGTTTACGGCTCCAAACACGCTGCGTGCCGCACCTCCTCCCCACCTCACGCTCACCGCTTCCAGACCCGCCCGCATCCACACGCTGCACCGCCTCACGCTCACCGCCCTCCCACATCCACGATCGGCACGGATGCGGAGAGAAGAAGTAAGGAGGAGCAGGTGTGGGGGAATGACAATCGCCGATAGACAGGCCCTATCTCAGAAGCAAGTTGCTGGAAGACTGCTCAGGCAAGCCTGCACTCCCCCCCCCCTACATGGTGCTCTATAATGTATTGCTGGGATTTGTATTCCTCTATAGCTGATGGTACATTGTGCTGTATATTATACATAGGAATACAAATCCCAGCAATAGTACATTATACACTGTATGTTTAATGTACTATTGCTGAGATTTGTTGTATCCCTCTATAGCTGGTGTTATTCTGCATTGCGCTGTATAGAGGACTACAAATCCCAGTAATAATAAATTATACAGTGGTGCAATGCCGAATACCACTAGCTATAGAGGACTACAAAACCCAGTAATACATTATACAGCAATGCAAAATACCACCAACTATAATGTATTGCTGGCATTTGTTGTATTCCTATATAGCTAGTGGTATTCTGCATTGCGCGGTATAATATATTTATTGCTGGGATTTGTTGTACTCCTCTGTAGCTGGTGGTATTCTGTTTTGTGCTGTATAATGTACTATTGCTGGGATTTGTAGTCCTCTATAGCCGGTGCCATTCTGCATTCATTGCTATATAATTTTACACTTTTCATTTCACTATATTGCACATCACACTTTTTTTTTCTTATTTACTTCGACCGCTCCAAGCTTGCTCCTGTGATGGACTACAATCTCAATACAAACTAGTAGTCCCATCCCTGGAGCCATTTTTTAAAATGTATTTTATTTTATTTTTTAACCGATTTAATCGAACTCAATAATCGGCTAACTAATCGATTTTGAAAATAATTGTTCGCTGCAGCTCTACTCTTTTTGCCAAAAAACGTGGGAGTGGGCAGAAGTACTGGAGGGGTATTGCTCCAGTTTTGTGCACTCTACTTTAGTTCAAGGGAGATAGTAAGAGAGACAATAGCTTGGTGTAATATTTTAACATGGGCCTGCATTATTTTTTTGACAGGCTCTGCTGCTGATACTTTGCATTGTGCTGCAGACGGGCTGGTTAATATACACTCATTAACATGTGCAGAAGTTGGACTTGTAATTACACTAGCAGGGTGTCCCGCAAGGCTAAGGGGAGGTTCTGTTGCTGGTAGCAACTAGGATTTCCTACCTGGTCTGAGCTGGTTGTGAGCTCCTAAGCTGGAATGCTATGATTGCTTTCACCTGAGTGGGGGCAGGGTAGAGCACTTTCAGCCCTGATTAAGTGAACTGCACTTACTTTTCACTTGCCTGTTTTAGAGATGGGAGCATGAAGATGCAAAGTCCCAGGGTATGGGAATTGCTAGAGGAGGTTGAAGACATCTGAGCTGGGAAGATATGTATTACCTATTAAAGATTTTAGTTGACACTTTACTCTCTATATGTGGTTGTGTGTGTGTGTTTTAAATCTTGTCTCTCTGTATGATAGCAAGCATCTAACCTTTTCAGGTGGAGTTATTTTTTCTTTCAGACCCCATTCACACTGAGCGACATGCAAATCGCGCGACTTTGAGCGACATCTTCCTATTGGGCTGTATGCAATCAGGAGCAATATCGCTCAAAATCGCTCTAAAAAAGGGTCATGTAGAAGCGACAAGCTACCAACGACGAGCTACAAGCGATATTGAGCGACGAGATGTGAACAGCTACATTGAATTGTATTGGTGAAGATACATAGAGCGATATAGTGCGGAAATATGAGCGATATCGCTACAAAAATCGCGCGATAAATCGCTCAATGTGAACGGGGCCTAAATCCTCAGTTTGCTCACAGGTGGAGTTGATCCATTGATTGTAGCTGCCTGGGTGTGTCTGCCTCACAGGTGGTGGGGTCTTTACTGATTACTCTGGCAACGCAGAGTGTGCAGCACTTTCCCAGTCCAGGATGAGAGCTTGTTAGCTGGGTTGCTATGTTTGTGTTGCTATGTTTGTGTATCTCTTGAGGTGCCCATACACCTGGCGATTATCGTGCGATAATCGGCAGGTGTATGGAAGACGTGCGGCCGTTTCTACTGTACGGTCGCACGGCTTTTGTCTCCCTAGCAGGCTCGAAAACCCGCCGAGAATCATACGATTGTCGGCGGATTTGTGGCCTGCTCGTAAGACAAATGCTGCAGGGGCCGGTGTGTGCAAACGCACACTGCCCATTCAGCATTGCAGTCATCGGAAGCCTGCCCCTCAAGGGGGCGGGCTTGCGATGATCGCCAGTACGATCTGCCTGTCCAAGATGGGCAGTTCATACGTTTTTTAAGTACCTTATAACCATTGCAAGACAAAAGTCTTGCGTTGGTTGTAAGGTGTGTGGGATATACCACATCCACCGGCTTACCTCCGTCCATATCTCTACTTACGCCCTCATAAAAAGTTGGAAAATAACCTTAATGCTTGTAAGGTTAATTTATGTATGTTGTAGCACATGAGATTGATTAACTGTGTCTGTGTGAGAAGCTTCAGATCTACAGCCGGGAGCATGCCTTTTTAGTAATTTGTTTTTTTATTTTTTTTTTGCATATATCTACTGCTTGCTAGCAGTAGATATACGCAAAAAAAAGGAGAGTTCAATTCTACTTAACGTTTTGGAATGTTCTTGATCTACGATACCTCCTGCTGAACATTTTTACCACACATTCAACGAGGGGTGCAGCAACTTCTTGGGCTTCTCTTTCAGGAGTTACGGAAAGAGTTATCTGTAGAGTGGCGAGTTGGTCTTTTTGTCTACATTCATCTCATTACAAAGTGGATGTGGTTGCTTCTGCAGGGGCACACTTTGGTGGATCGGTTAGGTCTTCCATGGTTTATCGTGTACAGTAAGGCCTGGTTCACACCTGGGCGTTTTACAGTGCGTTTCTAAGCGCTGTAAAACGCTCAACATGTGAAAACCAATAATTGCCTATGGGCATGGTTCCCACCTGGGCGTTATACTGCGCGTAGGAACGCGATGAAAAACGCCCTACGCCCAAGAAAGTACAGGAGCTTCTTTGGGGCGTGTTTCCATTAGTATTTCCGAGTGTGGATCGGGGTTAACAAAGCGGTAACCCCGAGCCACACTCGGGAATAAGCGTACAGGTCTTACCTTGTCCGCAATCCCTGCTGTGTCCTGGCGGCTGCTGACTTCCGGGTTCCGTCCCTTGCGAGCGGCCGCGTTTGCAGGGGGCGGAGCCGGCAGGAAGTTTGAAAGTGAATATTTTTTATTTTTTTAAATAGAGAAAATAAATAAAAAAAACCCAAAAAATCATACCGCCAGTGAAACGCGCGTTTCGCTTAACGGAAAAACGTGCAAAAAAACGACCTGAAAAAATACGCTCATGGGTGAACCCAGCCTAAATTAAATATTTCTGTAGCATCACCCTATCTTCTGTCCTTGTTTATTGCTAATGTAAATCCCGGATGTGCTGACATGGGAATGTCCCGAGAATATGGAAAATTTGAAAAAGTACAACTAAAGGCTTCTCTATGGCACTCTAAACAAGTACCAAAAAGAAAACTAATGCAGCCCATTCAGCTAAGGACTGGTAAGCCAAAATATTTTAAAAAATATTGTTTTGGGGGCATTGCAGATGAACACTGCTACCTAAAGGTGTTTTTCCTGTTTTTTATTTTACAACCTGGAATTAAAATTTATACCATGTGATGCATACAACATGCCTACCACTTTTGGAGATGCAATAAAATTATTATTAGGCAACACAAACAATAAAGTCACCAAAAAAAACCAGACCTTGAGGGCCCATTCACAGTGGATCCGTTGCGATACTTTCAACAGATTCTAATGGAAGGGCACCAAAATATTACTGGGTGTGAATGGGGTTAGTTCCCACTGCGCCATTCCATTATGTTGCACTGGGGGAAAAAACAAAACATGCACTACTTCTTCTTTTTTTTTTTTTTTTTTTTTTTTTCAGCGCAACAGATCCGGTGTGAACTAGCCCCATTCATTTTTTGGTGCCCTTCCTTTAGCATAGGTTCGTATTGCAAAGGATCGGAAAGCAGTTGAAAGGTACAATTGCAAGTCAACAGACCCTCCATTGAATTGCCATTTCCTTCTGATTTTGCTGTGAATGCACCCTGTGTGTGCATAAGTATTTGCCTCCCAATAGTCAATACTTTGTACAGCCACCATTTTTATTGCAATTATATCTGCAAGTCTCTGGGGGTATGTCTCTCCATAAGCTTGGCACACCTGTCTGCTGAAATTTTTGCCCAGTTTTCAAGGCAAAACTGATTCAGGTTCTTCACGTTAGAAGGGTTACATTGGTGTACAGCATACTTAGTCATGCCACAGGTTATCAGTTGGATTGAGTTCTAGGCTATTCCAAGATATTCAGGGAATGGAGTGAAGGTAGGAGGCAAGGGCCACCAGAGAGAGGAGTTTAATACCTCTTCAGCAGAGAGTTGCCAATTAGATTTTATTTTGTGTTTGTTTTTTTTTTCTTTTTATTATTTACACACTGGCAAGGTTGCTTTAAAGCAGAGAAAGCTTAGAGAACAAATTATTCTGGATGTCAGTTTTAAGAGATCCATTAATTTGTATTGTATCAGCCCTCAAAGCTTCGAAACCTGGGACAACACTGTTTTAGCGTTTGTTCTAAACTATAGATCATTTTTAACGTAAGACTTTATGCGTGTTATTTATGTTACAGCTCATTGACTTTTCTTTCTCGTTACAGAGGTTGATATTGTTTCCAGTCTACAGCTGCAAGCATCACTGTACTTTAACTGCTTTTATTTTCCCTTCTGGTGGGTCTGTGATGTTGTTTCATTACAATTAAAGGTAATTACTAAATTACCTTGTACATCATGGTTTTCTTCACTATATGATGTCCATTTTATAGTGCCTATGTAAAAGTGTTATTCCACTTTGGACATTTTTATATTTTGTCATAGATTAAATCATAGTGGATTTAATTTTTTTTACGGTGATTAACAGAAATGTACTCATTAATATCAAAGTGCAAGCAGATCTCTGCAAAACAACATAACCATAAACAATTAAGATCACAAATGTAAAAAAAAAAACACTAACTGCATAAGTGTACACCTCCTAAGAAAGACACACCTAAATCATTACTGATGCAGTCCAATTCTGTACTGTCTTAACCAACTCCTATTTTTAATGCAGCATTACAAAGGCTGGTCTCCAAGGATCTTGCTGCCTTTGATCTGTTTCTTTTTTTTTTAAATTTTCTTGATTTTTAGTGTTTTTTTATAACCATATGAAACGGGGCCCTATTGGGCACATCCCCGGCTAAAAAAAAACCAAATACAAGTAATTTGGACAAATGGAGCATAACAACCATGAAACGCAAACAAAAACCATAAAGGCAGTAAGTTAGCCTGCCCAATCCCCAAAACACCCCAAATGCAACTAGGATATTTGGTAATCGTGCAGCCCAAAGTGAACACTATTTAAGAGAAGGTGTGTGTGGCACTGTGCCAGAGGGAACATCTCATGAAACAGAAGGCGACGGTTGCAGAAAAAAGAGACATCGACAATACTAACAACACTGGAGGCTTAAGGTATAAGCAACGTAAGGCGACAGGACAACCAGAAATCCCAGACCTTTCTAAATGTTATGCGCACGACCTCTGGATTCGTAAGTAGCATTATAAAAGGGTAAGATGGAGTTAACCAGTGACTTCCAAAATGCTAAGTGGGGGTTGCAGGGTCAGACTCAAACTCTGTGGAGCAATTTGAATTGGATAAGTCTATCTCTAGCGGAAACTAGATATATAAAAGCGTATAATCCCACACATCTTCCCAGTCCCCCAAATCAAGACTTGGAGCATCTAACGGCTATCTTCCCAGTCCCCCAAATCAAGACTTGGAGCATCTAACAGCTATCTGGCCCAAGAGTGTCCAGTCCATCATGAATATTAGGGTGGAGGGTTCTATAAATGGAGGACAAGGGCTTGAGCAGGGTCTCATCCCATAAGAAGTACTCCATCCCAGAAGGCACCAGAGCCAAAGGTGTAGGACCAAACTGAGCATGAGTGTGCCGTAATTGCAACTACCTAAAAAAAAAATAGGCATTGGGTAGGTGTAACTTGCATTTTAAATTGTCAAACAGCAGGAGGCCATGTTCTCCCACTATGACTCAAAGTCTTCACACCATGCGAGGCCCACAACACCGGGTCTGGTATGGTGTAAAAATTTTGTAAAGTAGGATTTCACAAAGGGTACATGAGGAGAATATGTGGAAGAGGGGCCCCCGATCTCTTGTGCACAACTACCCAGGCTTTGATTGTAGCCCGCACAGTGGCTGTAAGGTGCAGAGTTGCCCCTATAATGAAGATGCACAAGAGCTTCATATGAGCCCAAGCAAGCTGCCTTCACAACCACAGCAGCATTAAATTTGTCCAGTTTCAGTCAATTGTGAGCATGGCAAAGCTGCTAGGAAGTAAAGATAAAAATCAGGGCATGCCAAGCCACCATGGTGCCAGGGTAGCTGCAAAAGGGATAAACAGAATTTAGGACTAGAGGGTCCCCAAAAAAAGGAAATCCGGGAGGAATCAAGCTGTTTGGAAAAACAGTGAAATCCAAACAGGAGTATGTCTAAGGATATACAGTACGATATGCAGTATCTTCATCTTGACTAAATTAATTTTTAATAAGATGTTCCCATGCCTTTAAGTGACATTAAACCCTCCAGATTTGGGGCGTGGCCAAGCGGCATGCATGGACGGACGCTGATCACAGCAGCTCCGGTCCCACTCTCTTCCTTACCCTATCCTGACGGTTCCAGCGACTCGGTCGGCACCCGGGCACCTTCCGCTCTCCCTCAGGATCCTGGCAGCTACGATGGGGAAAATCGGGGACCAAAGGGACGTCTCCGCGGCCGAAAAATTGGCCCGGTTCCAGTGGCAAGATGGCGCTGGACATGCGGCCCTCCGCACCTCCTCGGGCTCCACGATGAGGACGGGGACTCCTCAATCCTCAAGTAAGGGGGCTTCCCAGGGGAAATCTGCTCCACTGTCCAAGCTGGGCATGAAGGGGAAGGCAGCACAATCCCCCCAGGCTGCAGAACAACCCCCTTGCTATGTCCCAAAAAGCTACTTCCGTCAAATTGACTCAATTTGCACGGGGTTCCTGTGGGGGGGGTCACACTCCTAGGGGGGCCCTGGAGGTACTGCAGCTCCCTCGCACCATGGTGGGCCTGGCATTTCCTAATTTTCAAATGTACTATTTGGCATCCCAGTTAGTGGTGGTCCATGACTGGCTGGTCCCCCAAGCTGGAAACGCATGTACAGCAACTGAAGCAGCCATACTAACTTCCTTTGAATCCCTTCAAAATGTAGTTTATAGAGG
>NW_017307199.1:597828-611667 GCF_000935625.1 Nanorana parkeri
GTTTTCGGGCTTCAAGGTCAATTGGGATAAATCAGTCCTTTTTCCCCTAGATGAGGCTACGGTGGCGAATATCCATCCTGTATCCAAGCTAAAGGTGGTAAAGGACTTTAAATATTTAGGGGTTAAGGTTCAATTGCCCCTCTCCTCTTATATTACTAATAATTTGGCCCCGACTATTGACTCTCTTCAATTGAAAACTAAACAGTGGATGGACCTACCGCTTGACCTTATGGGGAGAGTCAATATCATTAAGATGAACTTTCTCCCTAAGCTACTGTATATCCTAGCGAATGCCCCCTTGCTATGTCCCAAAAAGCTACTTCCGTCAAATTGACTCAATTTGCACGGGGTTCCTGTGGGGGGGGTCACACTCCTAGGGGGGCCCTGGAGGTACTGCAGCTCCCTCGCACCATGGTGGGCCTGGCATTTCCTAATTTTCAAATGTACTATTTGGCATCCCAGTTAGTGGGGGTCAAGTGGTGGTCCATGACTGGCTGGTCCCCCAAGCTGGAAACGCATGTACAGCAACTGAAGCAGCCATACTAACTTCCTTTGAATCCCTTCAAAATGTAGTTTATAGAGGGAATAATCATACCCAAAAGCAGCAAGGGAGATGATTTCTGTAACTGTCCGGATCCTACGATATGTTATTAATAGCTTATCATTACCTCAATGGTCCCACTCTCCCTTCTCCCCCTTGTGGAGTAATCCTGCCCTCCCAGAGCTGCAACGTCTACAATCAGCCGCCTTCTGGTCCTCAAAAGGCATTAAATCCTTGTCTCACTTGTTTAGAAATGGGGTGATGCTTACCTTCCCACAGCTTAGGGAGGAGCTGAGACTACCCCCTTCTGATTTTTTGGCCTACTTTCAGCTGCTGCATGCGATACGTACCCAATTTGGTTCAACTACTTTTACACCAGCCCAGTCACCCCTGGAGGGAATGCTGCGAGAGGAAGGTTCGTCAAAATTGATCTCCACATACTATGCGGAACTCATGTCCTCCAGAGCCGGTAGCTTAGACGACCGCAAACAGAAGTGGCGGTCGCTACTCCCGGACCTGGTGGAAAATGATTGGGGTGACTTTGAGAGCAGCTACATGTCATCTGTAATAGCGTCTAGGGACAAACTGATCCAAATGAAGTTCTTCTACCAGGTTTACTACACTCCCGCCCGGATGCATAGACTCGGCCTACGCCCGACTTCGCGTTGTTTTAAGCGCTGCGGGCGAGAGGCCGACTTCTTGCACTGTTTCTGGGAATGCCCCGTCATAAGAGCCTTTTGGTCGGAAATCACTTCCTTCATGGAGGTCAACCTCGGCTTCCCCAACATTTGCAACCCCTCATTCTGCCTCCTGGGTCTCTTTGGGGAGCTAGCACTGGCCTCCCGTTCTCAGACACTTATCCGCCTCCTGTTATTTTATGCCAGGAAAACCATTCTCCTGGTCTGGGGTAGCCAGACGGCCCCCACCCTGGGCGAATGGAAAAGACTGATCAATCAAGCACTCCCCATTTATAAACTAACATACGAGCAGAGAGGTAACCCGACACGCTTTGGCCGCATATGGGACCCATGGCTGGCCTCCTCAAACACAAATTTGGAAACGGGGTAGTACTACTAACTTTTGGCCCTGAGTCCCCCAGTCCTGGACCTATGAGTCCTAGGTGATACTCTTGGTCGGCTGATATATGTGGCTGAGTTGGTTTCTCAATGTTCTGTGATACCTATCTTAAAGCTTTATCACCATGTCTTGAACCTTGAATATTGCATCCACAGCTTGTGTAACCTCGTGACAAACATAGAGAGTGTACTGATGTGTAAATGCCTGGGTTATGTTGACCCAATTGTTGTTTGTTGATGGTGTTGTTGTTATCATTGTTGTGTCTCTGACACTTGCAAAAATCAATAAAAATTATCTTTAAAAAAAACCCTCCAGATTTTTTAACATAAACCAATACTGTAATGTGTGCCTTACTGTAATCCATGGTAGTTTCCCTTCTCTTTGCTGCTCTTCCTTTTAAATCCTCATGTCTTCTCATGCTTGGGGAGAACTTCCCTTTTCAGCTGAGTGCCTCTTCCTGTAGTGCTGGCTCAGGTTTCAAACGTACACACAGACACCATGTATCCATTCCAGAGACAAGGCAGTCTGCTGCAAAACAGAAGTTCTGCCCAGCATGAGAACAGATACAGATTTAAAAGGAAGAGCAGCAAAGAGAAGGGAAACAACCATGGATTACAGTAAGGCACACATTACAGTATTTTATGTTAAAAAAATCTGAGGATTTAATGCCACTTTAAGTTTGTCCCTAACGCTAACCAGGAGTGGAGTCCAATTTAAATCACACTAGTCTGCAACCTTTGCAGAGATACGGATACCCAAATAAGTAGGTTTAGTAGACCATCGGAGCGCAAGTTCTGGGATTTACCCCCAATTCACTCAAAACCCAGAAAAGGCCAGCCAATGATCCAAGACCCCCAAGAATCTCCTGGTGATAAGGACCAGGGCCACTCGGCATCAAAATGAGGTCATCTGCATACAGAGCCAGTTCTCCCAAGCCCCAACCCGAATTCCAGTGATATTTGACGAGGATCAGGAAGCAACAGCCAGAGGTTCCATCACTAGGGCAGTAAACATCGGAGAGAGGGGGCACATTGCGCAATCTATTGGCCAAAACTTTAGTCTGAACCTTCAAATCGTAGTTTAGCAGTGAAATTGGCCTCTAAGAGGAGCGCAAGATGTGGGATCCTTACTAGGCTTAAGGAAAAGGGCAATGTATGCTTCATACATGGAGCCAGCCGATTTATGTTTTCAGCAAAACAATAATCAAGTGCTTAAACTTAGGAGCCATAACTGAAGCATAAGATTTGTACCACTCCCCAGGTATGTCATCAGGCCCAGTAGCCTTATTGGGTGGACAAGACCAAATGGCAGGCTCAATTTCTTCAACCGTGACTGCAGAGTCCAGAAACGAAACGTCCTCCATCTGCAAACGGGTAAAGAAAGGGAACCCAAAAGGGTGCACAACTCTGTTAGGTCAAATGTTGGTAATGTATAGGTTGCAATAATAAGCCTGAAACTCCTTCAATATCTCGGTAGCGTCAAAGGTTAGTATGAACCTCTAGCACGAATATAAGGGACAATAGTGACCGAGTGATGCTCAGCTGTTAAATTCGCCAGGTGTTTACTATTTTTATCCCCATATACAGACAACGGTCAAATGCTCTGCGAGTGTCTAGTAATGCTGCATAGGAGGGTTCATCAGGCAACTCCGTATGAGCAGAAGCTGCAAGATGTTCGGCCTCTTCCAACTGTTCAGTCAGGGCCGTGTGAGCCACCCTAGCAGCTTTAATGGCTGAAATATATTCCCCTCGTAACGTAGCCTTCAAGGCATCCCACACTATGGGAGGGGTAGTAGTGTTCATTTGATGACCAATAGGGCTCTAGCATACTAACTATGCAAGTAGACACCAAGGGGTCCAAAATCCACTTAGGAGCCAGTCTCCAACCACACGCCACACAGCCATCACCAATCTCCAGTGTTTGTTCCAGGAGAGAATGATCAGAAAGGCCTGAGGGCAAGTAAGAAACATTGTGAACAGAGGCCAAGGCACAGTCATTGCAAAAGGCCAAATCAAGATGGGAACTAGATTTAAGGGTAGTAGAGAGATTTTAAAAAACACTGCGACCCAGGGATGCTTCCAGCACCATATTTCAGTTAAATTTAGAGCCAAGGCCCAGTTTGATAGGTCAGGAGTAAATGCATGGGTAGGATTAAACATATCCAAAGATGGATCCAAAATAGCATTAAAGTCTCCCAAAAGGAAAAGTTTGGAAGTGGGGAAAAAGGAGTTATTTTAGTATAAAGTGAGTATAGAATGTGAGGGGTAAAGGCAGGGAGGACATAAATATTGACGAAAGCAAAGAACTGCCCTGATCTCCAGGACAACCACATATTCCCCCCCAGGATCACTAATAATGTGCAAATCCAGAAATTCAATTAGTAAAACTGCTACGCCCCTAGCAGAATTAGAGTAGGAGGCATGGTATGTCTGTAGAGCAAGGATTTTATTACCCATCAGATGAGTTTCCTGTAAAAACAAAATGAGGTTTGTGAAACTGTATAAATTTGAACATTAGGGATCTCTTAAATTTGTCATTAATAAAATAAATAATTTATTAAAAAAAAGAGAAAATTTGTCATTAAGTCCTCTGACATTCCAAGACAATAATTATAATTTGGGACAACATCATGGAAGTAGTAAGCCAGGAACAGACCGGACTCCACGCTACCCATCCAAGTAACACCTGGGCGAGCAGTAGCTGTGCAATAGGGCATTCCGGGCAAAAACATGCTGACAAAAACAAATAGTCCCTACCATCCTAGCGGACCCCAACAAAACTAGCTAGTGGTTTTATACCCTCAACAGTAAGGACACTAAGAAAAAAAATACATACATTGGCATTCATCCGAGTGCCAGGTCCTTAGTTCTAACAGAGCAGGTCTACGGCAACCAGTACTGAGGTATGTGAGGCCAATTGTCTCTAAAGGCTTTCCCCTGAATGGGGTGTATGTCAATTTTAAGGTCTCCCTTTAACAATGTCCGAACCTCCCTATACTACTGGCCAGTAGTGGTGTCCTAAGCTAGCCGCCGTTGGGGCCCTTAGTGTAGTGCAGATATGAACAACAAACAGGTTGTCAACGTGGCCAAAGGCCTCTCACCAATCCTCAGGTCAGTTGGAAAGATATGAAGACTGCTGGCAGGAACTGGGTCGGTCTCTCTCGCTCTCTCTCTCGCGCTCTCTCTCTCTCTCTCTCTCTCGCTCAGGTGACATAGAGGGAAGTCATCTGGGTCCCCGACAAAAGGTCCTCACCCATCCAGGATGTTTGCAGTCCTCTCAATTGGCTCCGTCTGGCTCCCTCTCTCTCTGCTGGGCTGGCTGGGTCACTCCGGCGGCTGGTTCAGCCATGCGACTAGGCCTCGGTTCAGGCGCTCGAACACAGTCTCTCTGGTTCAGCAGATGAACATCCGTCCTTCAGAGCGCTGCTGTACAGATTCTGTGTGTCCAAATCTGTCAGTGGGAATCACACAGCTCTGCTGCATGCAGTCCTAATTCACACAGTGCCGCACTCAGGCCTGTCTCCTCCAGATCCCCCAGTCAGACTGGGCACGCTCAGTCACTTCAGTACATAGCCCTCCTCCCTCTCGCACAGCATCCTGGGAGTGGTAGTTCACGAGCTCTATTAACAATCCCCAGTGTCAGCTCTGCACTGCAATCCCCACAAATCTCTCCTTCAGATCACACACAGGGCCAAGTTAACTCCTTACAGTTAGGAACAAGAATCACTGTGATAGCACATATATGTACATTATATAGGGGCTACATAGGTATAAGGGGTATAATATTGCGTCCACTATAAAGTGGAAATGTAATGGGAATACATGAAGAAAAGGTGGGGACGACAAAACAAACGAGGATAGTACTGGTCCTTTGAGGATATGATCAGGCATCCTTTTAGTAGGTATATGTGTCATTGAAGGCCAATTGGTCCCGTTGCTAGTTACTAACACAATATACATATGTAAATCAGTTAATATAAGTCTCCCACTGCACAATGTATGCCCTAAAAAGTATCTTTACTTAGGGTACCTTTTTGGTGACAGCTTTCAATTGTCACAAAATGTTATATGCTGACATTAGATCGGTTTTCCGTCCCGCTGATTGGACGGAGAAACTGACATGTCCTATTTGGGCGTGCCTTCTAGAGGCTATTCAGAGCTTGGACGAGCCGCCCGGAGGGCTGCTCCCTTAGGCTAAGGGCGGGGAATCTCTGTGGACGTCTTGGGTGCCCTGCCGGACACATCCTCAGCTGGTGTGGATTGAGATGATGATGTCCTGGCATCCTTGCCGATAGGCTGATGGCTGCTATATAGTGCTTATGAAATGGAGGAGGCCAGAATCTGATTAATGGGGTGTGTCCCCGGAAATGCGTCATCACAGGCTATACTTGCTGGCACACAGGAACGGCTGTGCAGCTGTCGCTTGCATCTTGGTCCATGTATTTTCATACAAAGCTCTATTTCTGTTTATCCTTGTGAGTATCATTCTCCAATTGTTTTTAATCTTAAAGGAGAACTATAGGGTTAAGGCTTTTCCCCATAGTTTTCCTTAGGGTAACTGGAGGACACAAACTAGCGTCCTCCCGTCAACCTTGTCTCAGTATACCGTGAGCTGTAGCTCGCGGTATACTGAGACGCCGCAGTATACCGCAAGCTGCTGCTCGCAGTATACTGAGACGCCGCAGCTGAAACGGATCCCGACAATTGTGCCGGGATCCACCCAGCTGTGTGACTGACAGTTGGCTCTGCCTATCTAGAGGCAGAGCCAGCTGTACCCTCCCCCGTCCGTTCTGCCAGTCAGCGCTGGCGGAGGGGGGAATCCAGCCCCTCCCCTGTAACGGCAGAGAGCCGTGACAGGATCTAGAGGTGAGCGAACGCCGGTATGTGTTCGCACACCTCCCGATCTACTGAGCCGACCTGTGACAGTCTCATTGTCACAGGTCGGCTAGAACTATGAGGTGATTGAAACCTGCAGAACTTTTACTATATTCGTATATATTTAAATCCTTTTTGTCATTTTTCTTCTAGGGGAGTGGTCCTCTTTGGCACTTTTTTTTTATTTTTTTATATATGTTTTATTGTATTGTCTGAAGATGAATTACTGTCGTTCTTTTTTCTGGCTGCAAAACTTTCTTTGGCAAAGGCCTGGAAATCTCAGGCAGTTATGTTCAGACAGGTTGTTTTTAAATTGTCATGGATAATGGTGCATGAGAGGCTGAGTAGCATCCTCAGGGATACTCGTGGTAAATTTCAAAAGGTATGGGACCCATGGTTGCAATACCTGCACATTTCGGAGACCATTTAAGACCACTTAGTGTTTGTGTTGCAGTACCAACTTTTATCCCCCTTGTCCTAGATGCCTCTCTATCATTATGTAATGTCAGTTTTTGTCTTTGTCCCAGCCAGTAGGAACACATCAGGCCCGCTCAATACCATAAGTGGCAGAGGTCTCGGTGAGGCCCAGCAGATCCTTGAAGAAAGGTGGGGTGGTCGCCTTCCGGCAGGCCCAAAACTCGAACATTGCAGCGGAGACGATTTTCGGCATCCTCAGAATGGGCAGAAAGCAGCCAGACTAGTGAGCACAGAGAATCTGTCAGCCGCGCAGAGGAATCTTCCACCGATGAGACGCGGGACTCCTCTTAGATGAGCCTGTTTTATCCAAGTCACAGCAGATAAGGCAACATTCCTCTGCAAGATGGTCAATACGCACCAACAGCAATGTTTTGTTGCTCTGTTCAATAGCCAAAATGAGAGCTGTACTGTCCATCAGAGGTGGTTCAGTAGGAGGCTGAGCAGGAGCCACAACAGGTTGGTCGGCCATGTTCCAATTCCTCCAGCAGGGAGTGTACCTGTAGGGTACTTACCAGAAAGCCATCCTGGGTTCATGCATGCACTCTGCAGCGTTTTCCTGTCTTTAGACTTAAGGGCAAATATGCTCTTCATAATGGGCATGTGTGTATTTGATTCTATGCACGCAAACGTTCACTCGCTATGCATGCTGTTATGCATGCACGCATGTTCAGTGACGTCTGATCCACTATAAAGTCGGTGTGAGTCCTGAATCCATTGCTGACTGGTCTCAGCTGTATCCTGTCTCCTGATCCTGCTGCTTGGCTTTCTTGTGTTCTGACCCGGCTACATCCCTGACTCTGTTTCTGATTACCAACTTGGCGCTTCAACCTGGCAACTGGCTTCCTTGTGCTCGATCCTGGCTTGTGACCCCGAATATCAACTTGGCACCTTATCTTTGCAAGTATTCCACTGTGTATGACCCTTGCCTGTGACCTCGACTACGTTCCTGATTCATCTGTGGGATCCACTAGGCTTTCCTGCTTGGACTTTGTGCTGTGTCAACAAGTCAGCTCCAGCCCATTACTCCACGCTTCTGCCCAGCCCGTGGCCCAGTCCCTGCCATTAACGTTCTGAGATCCACACACAAATTCAGAAGCCGTTTTACCAATACATCGGCACTCGTGCGTCCCTGTGTCCCCACTCCTCCTGTCATCATCTCCAGGGAAGTTGGACTAGTGGTCCAAGGGTAGCCCTCTGGTCAGCTCAGTCTCCACCCAGGTACATGACAGTAGTCGAGAGGCCAAGATGGCGTCCGTCCCAATGGTCGCAGGGCCCTACTTCTTCTTTCCAGGCTGTGAGTCGAAGAACAAGATTTGGAGGGCATAATGGAGAGCACCGGGAGAGGAGGAGGTAAGTTCCAAAGAATGATGGATGCAAAAGGGCCGCAAGATGGGAAGAAGGATGTAGTAAGAGTGCAGGCTAGCTGAGCTTGGCTCGGCCTCTCTACATCCCGGCCACACCCCCTTAGATTTGTTTCTAAATGGCCCGGCCACCAGTCTGTCCTTGCGGAAACCCTACCAGTAGAGCTGTGCCGTTTGATAGGCTGACGTGGTTGGGACCATTGCAATGTAATCAAATTCCTGCTGTCAGTCAAGAGGGTGACCTACAAAAGAAGGCACTACAAATTGTCTTAAATAGATCCTGTCGCGTCTCTAGATGTTTTAAGTCAGAAAGTCAGTGAAATCTAAGACGTATACTCCCCCCTTCAGTGGCATGTTTCTCATGCCTTCACTCGTTCCAGCAATGCAGCCTCAGAAAGCCACTTAGGCATCTACACTCCTGGAGGTGTGAAATTACAATGTTCTCTGTCACACACTGGTTTCTTCCTCTAACCCCTTTTGTTAATGTTAAGTTAAAGGAAGCACACACGCAGGAACACAGTCCTGAAAGTGTGAAATGCTGAAAATGCTTTCATCTGCCTGCATCTCTGGAATGGGGGAGAGTAAGGAAAAACAAGCTGCCAGAGAAGAGAGTATATGCTTTCTTCTACACTAAGGATCTGCTGGCTAAAACCATTTAGAGACCTGACAGGGTCTCTTTAAAGTGTATGTCAAGCCAAAAAAAATTTTCCCCAGTCATCTTCCAGGACAGCCTATGAGAGTGTGAGACTCCTCCCCCCAACAGGTAACACATCACCATTCCAGAATAAATGGACCACTGCCACAATCCCCCTTCAGTTATTTTGTTTCCTCCATCCGGAGGGGATTCATTACCATATAGAGCTTTCAGGGGCTGTACCTAGTGGTGCAGCGCTGGTGAGCAATGGCCCCAGTACCTCTCCTAAAGGCTGCTACGCTACAGGGAATGCCCCGGCTACGCTGCCCTCTCAGTATTTGGCAAGAGCCAGTACTGGGAACTGCGTGTCTCCCCTGGTGTGACTGCCATGGTGCCTCCTGGCTAGCCAAGCAGTTTCAGTCTATTTCATCATGCCAGTACTGGGGTCGGAAATCTCAATGTTCCTGGCAGTCCAGTGGGCTCAGTTTCTTCAGAAACCACTCCAAAATTTTATTTTGAGGGTTTGGGACCGAGCGCAAAGTACCCTAGACAAGAAGAGAATTCTATGAAATCTTTGGTCTTTTCCCCATGTCCCAGAAGCTTACAACAGATGCCAGCACCTGGGGATGGGGGTGTACATCTGGAAGACCATTTTGTTCAAGGTCAGTGGACAAAAATGAAAGCCAAGGCTTCAACAAATTGGAGAGAACTCAAAGCAGTACTAAATGTCCTTTTATTTCCAGGAACTGCTGAAGAGCCATTACATTCTGTCTTACAATATAGCGACAGCGGCCTCCATAAACAGACGAGGAGGTGCCAGGAGTCCTTCACTACCGGTGTTGGCGAAGGACATTTTTCTTTGGGGGGAGGAAAAGAATCTAGTTTCAATCTCGGCAACTTATCTCAGGGGCTCCCTGAACAGTATTGCAGACGTTCTAAGTTGCTAACAGGTGCTACAAGAAGCATGGAGGTTAAATCAAGAGGTTTACAACCTTCTAATAGAGCAATGGGGAACACCAGAGCTAGATTTGTTTGCTTCAGAAATGAATGCCAACGTAGCAAATGTATTTTGCTCTGAACCCTTTGGACAGGGTATTGCCCTATCAAACCCCTGGAACGGCAACCTTTGTTACACATTTCCTCCCGTTTACCAAAGTCATATAGAAATTTCTGCTAGAAGAGACAGATTTGATTCTAATTGCCCCTTATTGGCCAAAGAGGGCATAGTTCACACTTCTATCCTTAACAGTGTTCCCACCCTGGTTCCTCCCAGAAAGAGAGGACCTCTTGTCCCAGGGGCCAGTCTTGCATCCAGGAGTTTTGGACTTGAAACTGGAAGCCTGGTATCTGAAGACCTACTAAGGTCTAGAAGTTTATCAAAAAGGGTAATTCAGACCCTGCTTAGTAGTCGCCAACCCGTGACTAGAGCCATATATGGGAAAGTGTCATGGATCGGGGCACACAGGTATGAATTGGAGTCAGGTATGTGGACCCTTACTACTACACTGGCAGGGACACTTAGACAAAAGTGGTACTCTTGTACCAGTCTGGCAGCTTTAGGCGTTGGTCGACCACTCCTGCTGTTTCTTAAGCAGCTTCTCAGTCATCAATGCAGTCGGCTTGTGGCCAATCCTGTGGATCCTCCCTCTTCCTGTCTCCATTTAAATCCAGGACAGCGAACGACGCAGCCCGAGCAAAGCTTTCCCAAACTAGATGCCGAGCCCCCCATTTGTGATTGAACCAGAATTCCTGAAATTTTGCCCATGTACCGCAAACCTTTGGCTTGTCCTTGGATATCCCAACAGTCTACAGTCTGCCCTGTGCTTCGTTTTGTCCTTGGAAATTCCTGTCTACAGTCTGCCCTGTGCTTTGATTCATACCCTGTACCTGTTAGGTGAGTTGGGTGGACCTAGGGATTGTGACCTGGGGTCCCCCCCCCATTGCAAAAGAGATCTCAAGAAAGAAGTGGACTATGGAATATCCAAACATTGCATCCGCACTGTGTCCTGTACCCAATGGTAAGGACTTGCATATTCCAGTTCCACCGGAATCCTACTCTCTGGATGATAAAAACGATGAGGAGGATGCAGCTGATCCGGGGCCCTCGATGTCAGTGGACCCAAACTTTAGCCCACCGTATGCTTCTGCTGAACTACATCTAATTTAACAGTGAACAAAATGACCTGGTGAGGGAATTGCCTAAGAGTAAGGCAGGGCTACTCGGCTCCAGATTACAACAGTGGAACCTCTTGCAGAGTGATGTCAGGATCTCCATTTTCTGTGATCGCCCAAAAGATCTGGTTCAGTATTTCTTAGTGGCAGGTGATTTTGTTTATTGGAATGATATTGATTGACTTAATGTCATCCCTTAACATTACCCACAATCCAGATGAATGTAGATTGTTTATAGATGCATCTTAAACGAGTGTAAAAGCTGCTTTATTGCACAATGGCAATGTTGTGCCATCCGTTCCTGACGGGCATTCAGCCCACATGATTGAAACATATGAAAACATGGAACAGCTGCTGACGTGTATAAAGTATGAGGAACATCAGTGGCAGCTCTCTGGTGGTTTGAAAGTTGTTGCCCTGTTGCTTGGCCTGCAGAGTGGATAGACAAAGTACTGCCGTTTCATCTGTTAATGGGACAGTCGAGCCGGAGATTCTCATTAAGTCAAGAAAGACCAACAGTTCTGGGAGCCAGGAAAGGAACATTTTCAAAATACAGCTCTTGTTGACTCTCAGAAAATGTTGTTACCTCCATTGCATATAAAGCTGGGGATGTCAAAGAACTTTGTAAAGGCTATGGACAAAACAAAACCAGGTTTTAATATCTCTAGGAAAAGTATTCAAGACTTAGTGAAGCCAAAATCAATGAAGGCGTCTGTCGGTCCACTTCTCAGAGATGACAAGTTTGATCATCTGTTGCGCGGCAAGAAAAAGAATGTATGGAAAGCCTTCAAGTCTGTGGCAACAGAGTTTCTCGGGAACAGCAAGGCAGAGGACTATGAAAAACACGTGGAAAATTTGCTCAGGTCCTATAAAGAACTTAGTGCAAACATGTTACTGAAAATTCACTTATTTAACACGACTTCATTCATTTCGACTATTTCCCTTTGAACTGTGGGGCAGTGAGTGATGTGCATGGGGAGAGATTCCACCAGGATATGGCAGGCATGGAGAAAAGATACCAAGGGAAATGGAGTCTGTGCATGCTTGCCGATTACTGCTCTCCAAGGATGATCCTACTGCAGTTCACAAGAGAAAAGCCAAAAAGTGCCATTTAAATTCCCGAATAAAGACGGAACCTTGTCGTTTAATCTGATGTCAGAGCTCATTAGTTTTTCATGCAAAAAGCATGAAAATGTTACATGAAAAAACAATAAATGAATGTAAAGTTGTTATTGGTATCAATAAAAAGATACATTTATAATGATTGGTGTGACACCATTCTCATTGCTATATCACATTTTGCAGAAAAGTTATGGAGCATAATCGCACATCCCCCCTCGTAATTTTAAATTATTTTGATGTAATTTTGACCTGAAGCTATATCTTGGAAACTGGAGCCAATTAATACTCGGGACATAATTTCCCTTTTTATTAGTGACCCAATTCTGGTAAAAGTTAGCTATTTTCATTTCTAAGGCTTTCTCCTTGTAGACCGATGTAATCTGTCAAAAAAAAAAGCTCATTTACTTTTTCTAGTGTTCTGCGTTTTTACAACTTGCAACAAAACTCTCAGGTGTACAAAGGGGGCATTGAAATGAATGGTATTTATTGTGTTGAGTTTTGTCATGCTTCGATCAGGGACTTAGGGTACATCTCTTTTTAATGTAAAACAGGATTTCCAGCAGGAGTTCTAATATTTCCTCATTGTAGCCAAAAAATGCCTTTTCGCTTGGCATAAATGTTAATATTTGTGCACTATTACATGCAGCTCTTTTTAATAACTTCATACCCATGTGGTACGTTTGTAATGGATGCATTCTTTTCTTTTTCAGTATGCACTTCTTCCTGATCATTACAAATTCATTTTGGTAACCCTACTCATCCTGATGTCTGTGATTGAAGTTATTCGACTTTTTCTTGGATACAGTGGCAACCTGCAAGTAAAGGTGATAAAAAAAAAATTTAATTTATGTTGGCTACAAAATGGACCCACTTTTTCAAGTGTATCTATACCTAAAAAAAAAAAATAACGTATTGCAGCTTACCAGTCCTTCGATGTGGTGGCTACATTTTCTTTCTTATATTTTCACTTGGTGATTCTGCCATTAACACACTTGCTGCCCTAGAGTGGCCACACTCATTCACCCCACTGTATCAGGACAACAGAAAGAGGACAGAATTGTTATGTGTTTATATGAAGCACTGAGATCTTGAGGTATGCTGCATTAGGTTTTACTTGCTTATTAGAACTTTATATCGGAATACAGCATTGTAAAGTATGCACATAGAGGGTAACATTTGCACTACATTGCCATCTACAGCTCAAAAGACATTTAACATCAAAATGTCAGTAATATGCTCTTGTATTTCCAACAAGGATTACAGGCACCACCTCCTTTTCATAAAATGGATGGGTGGGGTTCTGTAATCCTCAGAGAGAGCTTCAAACATCTTGTAGCTCCTACCGTAAACCAAAGAAGGAAAAGGTGTTCAAATCCAAGCTATAGTGCCACACCCCTAATTTTAATTTGAAAATAGATGAAGATTCCTAGATACAGAAGAGTTTCGGACGTTGCGGTGAGTTCAAGCACCCCCCCTCTAACAACCTAACCAACTCGGGTCCCCCTTGGGGGTCTTCCCCCCCCCAGGTTCCCCAACTCCCATACTATAATGATACACGGATAACTCCGACCTTTCCCCCAC
>NW_017307199.1:612206-615104 GCF_000935625.1 Nanorana parkeri
CCTCCTTTTGTCTTCTTCCCCCCCCCCCCTTCCCCCGTTTCTTATTTCCACACACCCCCTCCCTTCTTTATGTATGTTCCTATCTACCCTGCTCTCCTTCTAGTTTGTATTGAATGTTCTCAGTACAGCGCCTCGGTCGCCTTTTTCTACGGGTCCACCGATTGCCTGCTCCTCTGATGTGATTCGCCCCAGACGGCGAGGCGTTGATCATAACCTTACATGGTGGCGATTTATATATTATGTTTAGCTCAGGGATTGCATAACTGCCTATACCATGTGTGCCTTCTATGCCCTAAGGCCTGGACGTGCTATGTATCTGATTAATGAGACCACAGGTCTTTGTGCTGTATGTACGCCTTTTTGTTTCTGTTATTGTATCCACGTTCTTTTGTCTTTGTAAAAATTCAATAAAAACGTATTTCTGAAAAAAAAAAAGAAAATAGATGAAGAAAGTGGGGGGTTTTTTAGGCACTTAGAGCGATAATTCACAGAAAGATATAAAGGTTAAAATGTATTGTTTATTGATTGCATGATTAAGAGAGAGTGGTCATGATAAAAAGTGAACATAGATACCTCCCAATAACCACCTAACTCCAGAGTTCAAGAAAATGGAGCATGGCTAACATGATTCAATTGGTAACATGATCTATGTAACATAGAAACATCAATGCCATTAAATAATGTAAATAGGATATGAATAGTTTATAGCCCTTAGCTTAAACCCACAAGATTGATGATGCTGGGTTTATATTCTAATTACAGAATTCAACTAATTAGGGCATGATTATCATGATTCAATTGATGGCATGATCTATATGACATGAAAACATCACAAACATTAATTTGTAAGGTATGGATAATTTATAGTCCTTAGCTTGAACCCAGAGGATTTGTGATGGTGGGTTTATTTCGACGCGTTTTGCGTATAAATACGCTACATCAGGAGCGGAGGTAATCTAAATTTAAAACTGTAGAAGAGCTTTGTAAATTACCTGATCATTCATATGCAAGGATGACCATATTGAAATATTTTATAAAGCAAATAACACAAACAAACCATTGATAGCTAAAAATACATCAACAATTTTTCAGGGTATATACAGAGTAGTGAAAATGGAGCCGTCATTCTTACCAGTCTCAGATGGAGTCAATGGATGTCTGCATGAAACATAACCAGGGGCAGAAAATAAATTCTCCCAGACAGTGGAGCAGGTCAGATAATCAGCGCCTGAACCTGAAGAGCCCATATGGTAGGTCAGAGGTGTCTATGCCAGAGACAATTACCTCAAAGAATGTAAATCCATCTATTGGAAAAGGGGGGCGGGGGGGGGCAAAATATATATGGCATGAACATTAGATCTATAGGTAAAGGGAGGAAAAGAAACCCCCCTCACATATGTAAAGCATGTCTTAAAGAGAGGCATGTATATAAGACTAGGGCCCAGATTAGAGAGCAGCATACACAGAAAAGGTAATGAGGAAAAGGTAAGGAAATATCATAGTATGTATAAAAGATGGATACCTGAATATAACAGACCAGTATTTCATCTCGTGCAAGGTTACTTTGGAGAGTACCCACTATACATGATTTTGAGAACGGGAGTATCAAAAAACATTACTAGCTCTCAAAAATCCAGCTATGCTGTTATATATGGTCTTATCTATAAAGGATTGAGTATGTGGATTCAATCCAAACAAAACATTTCCCACACCTTCTATAATATTTAAATATATAGAGAAGAGGACCAGTCTGAAAATAGGGGCAAGCACTTTCCACACCATGGAAGGACACAATCCACCTCAGTGTGCAAAGACTACCCCCATGCCAATCAGTACAACCACAGATTCGAACAGCAGATTGTCAAGACAATATATTAAAGAGAGGGTCTCAATCCATGTACCCCTTTCGTTTCTCTACGGGGGGTTATTTGATTATCCTACAAGATGCTCCTCATTCTCTTGGGTCCTATTTTGTTGTTAAATAGGTCCTTGTCTGAAGACATCAAATAGGTGGATATAGAATAAAACATTTCCCACACCTCCCATAGCACTTGGACATTCAAAAAAGGGGGGTGGGGGTGACATCTCCAGATGGAAAAGGAAAACATTAACCACACTACAAAGTGGCAAATTTACCTCCAATATACGTGGGCTGCCCCAGTGCCATCAGCACAAAGGCGGACCTGACAGTCAAACAGGCCCTAGATGGGCTATCAAAGAAAGGGTTTGAAGCTCAAAGCTTCATTGAGGCCAGGGAGTTGAGTAGCTCTCAATTTATATACCCATTCCATTACTCTATGAGGGATCATTTGATCCAGGTTTCCCCCACGTATGTTTTCCTCAGTGGGTTCAAGGCCATAGAAGGACAGAACCTTGGGGTTAAAATTGTGGTATAGCCCCACATGGCGGCTAATGGGAGTTACCATCTTAACATTTAAGGCTAAATATACATGATCATAAATAAGTCTAGCCATAGGTCTAATAGAACGCCCCACACGTGCAGACCCTTGGATATACCACTCCTTTCGTGCTGCAATTGCTGGGGGCTTGGCCTTTTTGGCCACGTGATGAGTATGACGTCATCATGGGAGACAGAGTCTTGGGAGCTGCGCTGACCTGACGGGCTATTCTTTTAGTGTGCTGCCTCTCACTAAGAGTACAGGTATTTTAATTGCTTTTTACTTGATAACTTTTCTTACTTGTACACTGAGCAAGTATGGTGCATTAGGCCGGGTTCATATGCGAGTTTGGGGTCCTAGTCTTATATACATGCCTCTCTTTAAGACATGCTTTACATAAGTTTCTTTTCTTCCCTTTTACCTAATAGATCTTTTGTTCATGCCATATATATCCCCCCCCCCCCCCCTTTTTTTCCACTGAATGGATTTCATTTCTTTC
>NW_017307199.1:615248-619500 GCF_000935625.1 Nanorana parkeri
ATCTTTTTTTCATGCCATATATATCCCCCCCCCCCCACCTTTTTTTTCAATAGATGGATTTACATTCTTTGATGTAGTTGTCTCTGGCATAGACACCTCTGACCTACCCTACGGGCTCTTCATGTTCAGGCGCTGATACTCTGACCTGCTCCACTATCTGGGAGAATTTTATTTTCTGCCTCTGGTTCGGTTTCATGCAGACATCCATTGATTCCATCTGAGACTGGTATTTTCACTACTCTGTATATACCCTGAAAAATTGTTGATGTATTATTAGCTATCGATGGTTTGTGTTATTTGCTTTATTACATTTTTCAATATGGTCATCCTTGCATATGAATATGATCAGATAATTTACAAAGCTCTTCTACAGTTTTAATTTAGATTACCTCCGCTCCTGATGAAGCGTATTTATACGTGACACGCGTCTAAATAAACCCACCATCACAAATCCTCTGGGTTTAAGCTAAGGGCTATAAATTATCCATACTTTATGAATTGATGTTTTCATGTCATTTAGATCATGCCATCAATTGAATCATGATAATCATGCCCTAATTAGTTGAATTCTGTAATTAGAATATAAACCCAGCATCATCAATCTTGTGGGTTTAAGCTAAGGGCTATAAACTATTCATATCCTATTTACATTATTTAATGGCATTGATGTTTTTCTATGTTATATAGATCATGTTACCAATTCAATCATGTTAGTCATGCTCTATTTTCTTGAACTCTGGAGTTAGGTGGTTATTGGAGGTATCTATATTCACTTTTTAATCCTGCACTCAATAAACAATACCTTTTTTAATCTTTATATCTTTCTGTGAATTATCGCTCTAAGTGCCTAAAAAAAAAAACCCCCACTTTCTTCATCTATTTTCATTTTGTAGCTCCCAACAATCATCATGGGCAGAGATCACAGGAAGTTACCAGCTGACAAGAGGAAAAGGTGGCCCTTCAAACCCAAACAGAAGGGAGGTCTCCTCTTTACTGCTTCTGACTCCTCCACTAAAGAGTCAAAATGATGCCAGGCAATAGGTAAGGGTTAGACTTTCTCTCATCAGGAATGGTTAAAAATTAACAAATGTTCAAATCTAGTGTCTCAAAGTCACTGTTCACGTTCCAAGGGAGGAACTTTTTCGGGGGTTTTATTCCCATGTTTTCTTAGTCCCAAAGCCAAGCAACAGGTTCCCAATTTTGAATTTGAAAAAGATAAACCTATATATAGATATAGATCAGCGGTTCTCAACGTGGGGGTCGCGACCCTGTCGGGGGTCGAATGACTATCTGCCGGGGGTCGCCTCGCGGCCCCGGGAAAGGTCTGCTCCGCTGTTTGTTTGTTTTTCTGACATCGGAGCCGCATGCGATCGTAAATCAGAGAAAAAAAAAAACTTTCTCCCCGGACAGGTTCGCTATGCATCGAGAGATATCTTCTATATCGGTGTACATTTGCCTTCCCCTCAAAAAACACACAGCCATTAAAGTGACATTTTTTCCCCCTCCCCCATGTAAATGTTAGCACTTACCTTAAATGATGTCTCTTATTCCAATCTTCCTCTTCTTTCCCCGTGTTTTCATGTGTCCCTCCAGCGGTGGGGCGGCTCTCCGATCCAGCGCTGACTGCTCTGTCCCTCCGATCCAGCGGTGTCTGCATGCGGGTGCACGTGTCCATAGACTTAACCTTGGGTCGCTGCTCGTCTCCCGGCCGAGAATCGGAACTGTGCATGCGCCCGCACCAAGATCCTTTGCGGCCGTACGAACAGTTCCTGATTCTCGGCGCGGGAGCGAGCAGCGATAACGAGGTACGTTTTAAAACTAGTTAAAGCGGGTTTTTTTATTAAACTTCTTGCCTATATCTACTGCTTGCTAGCAGTAGATCTAGGCAAAAAAAACGGAGGGTTTTTTGCGCTGGCAACAAAAGTGAGTACACTCCTAAGGGAAAATGTCCAAATTGGGCCCGTTTTAGCCATTTTCCCTCCCCGGTGTCATGTGACTCATTAGTATTACAAGGTCTCAGGTGTGAATGGGGAGCAGGTGTGTTTAAATTTGGTGTTTATCGCTCTCACTCATACTGGTCACTGGAAGTTCAACATGGCACCTCATGGCAAATAACTCTCTAAGGATCTGGCAAATAACTCTCTAAGGATCTGAAAAAAAGAACTGTTGCTCTACATAAAGATGGCATAGGCTATAAGAAGATTGCCAAGACCCTGAAACTGAGCTGCAGCGCGGTTGCCTAGACCATACAGCGGTTTAACAGGACAGGTTCCATTCAGAACAGGCCTCGCTATGGTCGACCAAAGAAGTTGAATGCACGTGCTCAGCGTCATATCTAGAGGTTGTCTTTGGGAAATAGACGTATGAGTGCTGCCAGCATTGCTGCAGAGGTTGAAGTTGTGGGGGGTCAGCATGTCAGCGCTCAGACCATACGCCGCACACTGCATCAAATTGGTTTGCATGGCTGTCGTCCCAGAAGGAAGCCTCTTCTAAAGATGATGCACAAGAAAGCCAGCAGACAGTTTGCTGAAGACAAGCAGACAAAGGACATGGATTACTGGAACCATGCCCTGTGGTCTGATGAGACCAAGATAAACTTATTTTGTTCAGATTTTGTCAAGCGTGTGTGGCGGCAACCGGGTGAGGAGTACAAAGACAATTGTGTCTTGCCAACAGTCAAGCATGGTGGTGGGAGTGTCAGGGTCTGGGACTGCATGAGTGCTGCCGGCACTGGGGAGCTACAGTTCATTGAGGGAACCATGAATGCCGACATGTACTGTGACATACTGAAGCAGAGCATGATCCCCTCCCTTCGGAGACTGGGTCGCAGGGCAGTATTCCAACATAACGACCCCAAACACACTTCCAAGACGACCACTGCCTTGCTAAAGAAGCTGAAGGTAAAGGTGATGGACTGGCCAAGCATGTCTCCAGACCCAAACCCTATTGAGCATCTGTGGGGCATCCTCAAACAGAAGGTGGAGGAACGCAAGGTCTCTAACATCCACCAGCTCCGTGATGTCGTCATGGAGGAGTGGAAGAGGACTCCAGTGGGAACCTGTGAACCTCTGGTGAACTCCATGCCCAAGAGGGTTAACGCAGTGCTGAAAAATAATGGCCACAAAAAATAGACACTTTGGGCCCAATTTGGACATTTTCACTTAGGGGTGTACTCGCTTTTGTTGCCAGTGGTTTAGACATTAATGACTGTGTGTGGAGTTATTTTGAGGGGACAGCAAATGTACAGATATACAAGCTGTACACTCACTACTTTACATTGTAGCAAAGTGTCATTTCTTCAGTGTCGTCAAATGAAATGATATAATAAATATTTACAAAAATGTGAAGGGTTTACATGTATGTGTGTGTGTGTGTATGTATGTATAAATGAGTAAGCCGTATTAGTCCAGTTAGTCCAGTAGAGAAGATGTGAAAAAAACAAAACGGAGTATTGTAGTATGCGATGATATCTTTCTTATTGGACTAACAAAATATATGAGACATCTTCTCTACTGGACTAATACAGCTTACCAATTTACATTACACTATACACCAAGTGGCCAGATTATTATGACCACCTGACGTTTGTAGGCAAATTAGCTATAATTTCACGTCAAATAATGGGGAAGACGTGGAAACCCTATGGCTGGAGCTAGATATGACGGACGCTAGCCGTAAACTTCTCGTGGGTATTTGCTAAAAACCTCCAAATATAGGGGAAGAGGGAGAAGTCAATCTTCACTCGCAGATCGGAATAGCTGGGAGAGAGGGCAATGTAGTCGTGATGGGTGACTTCAATTACCCAGACATCAATTGGGCCAACGGAACTTCGGGTACAGCACAGGCGGGGTGATTTCTAAACATGTTGCGCAACAATTTCATGGACCAGATGGTGGAGACTCCTACCAGAAAAAATGCCATCTTAGATCCAATTGTCACTAATAATGCAGAGTTAATCGAGGATATTGTAATTGGGGAGTCATTGGGTAATAGTGATCACAATGTGATTACTTTTAATATTGAACACAGAAAAGGGAAGTGTACTGGAAGGACTAGAACCCTAAACTTCAGAAGGGCCAACTTTGATAAGCTGCGCAACCTAGTGGGGAAAATAAAATGGGATTTTTTTCAAAACACACTACATACTGCTACTTCAAAGTGTATACCTTTTAGGGAGCAAAAATAAAAGATGAAAGACTAAACCAATATGGTTTAATAAAACTGTAAAACAACACGTGAAGGACAAGAGAGC
>NW_017307199.1:619755-646516 GCF_000935625.1 Nanorana parkeri
GCGAAGGGGGTTCTTCACATTAAGATCAGTTAGGGTCTGGAACTCACTGCCACAGGCGGTGATTTCAGCAAATAATGTGGAATTGTTCAAGAAACTTTTGGACGATTTCTTAAGGGACCGTAATATACAGGGGTACAGGTACTCCTAGAATGAGATCCTAATAGGTTGGACTTGATGGACTAATGTCTTTATTCAACCTCAAATACTATGTAACTATGTAAGTTGCTAGAGGGCCAGACCATCATAAAAAAGGAAGCGGGTTGTTTACCGCGACAGTAGAAGTGATTTTTTTTTTCCGAAGATATGGGTAAACAACGCGATTAACAGCCTTTGAACGGCGGATGATTGTTGGCGCTTTGAGCCATGGACCGAGTATCAGCAAAACGGCAGAATTCGTTAAATGTTCAAGAGCAGCTGTTGTTAGTGTTTAAAGACTGGAATGTCAGCCGAAAACCTGGGTCTGAACGTGTGAATTGTGGCCGTCAGCGACTAGTCAATGTTAGGGCAGAACGGAGAGTGACAAGACTAGTACAAGACAACAGAAGGGCAACAGTTTATCAAATGACTGCAGATCTTAATCAGTGATCATCTCAAATGATCTCTGATCGCAGTGTTCGCTGTACACTGCATCGTATGGGCTATAGAAGCCGAAGGCCTGTTCGAACACCTTTGCTGTCTGCAGTTAACAAGATACAATGTCTCCAATTCGCACAGGAACACAAGGATTGGACAGTCGAGCATTGGAAAAAAGTCCATGTGGTCCGATGAATCACGTTTCCAGTTGCATCATGCAGATGGCAGAGTGAGAATTTGGCGGGAACAGCATGAAAGCATGCACCCCCACATGCATGAGTACAACCCTTCAAGCTGGTGGGGTCAGTGTTATGGTTTGGGGAATGTTTTCCTGGCATGATTTGGGCCCTTTAATTCGTGTGGAACAACGTCTGAATAGCACAACATACCAAAGTATCGTTGCTGATCAAGTTCATCCTTTCATGTTGATGGCGTATCCCAATGGAGATGGCTTCTTCCAACAAGACAATGCACCATGCCACGGTGCTCGTATTGTGCAGGAGTGGTTTCAAGAACATGAGGGAGAATTTACCTTGCTTAGGTGGCCCCCACAATCACCAGATCTCAATCCAATTGAGCATTTGTGGGACGAAGTTGAAAGAGCCATCAGGCAGCTGGTTCCACAACCATCAAATCTCACAAGTGGACAGTGCTATTCATCAGACATTGTGTCAGATTCCTCGCATCCACCTTTCAACATCTCGCAGAGTCAATGCCAAGAAGAATCGCCGCAGTATTGAAGGCAAAAGGTGGCCCAACGAACTACTGATGGGGGTGGTCATAATAATCTGGCCAGTGTGTGTGTGTGTGTGTGTAATTTTACGTTTTTTTTTTCTTTCTTTCTTTTAAACAGACAATATAAAAGAAAAATATATAACATAAATGCAAAAACAATCAAAACCAATAACACAAAAAAAGAGGGAAACCCCACATCCACGATATGCACATATGGATAACAGTATCCAGAAACGAACTAATTATGCTCAAATCACCTAGGCATATATAAACATTTACAATACTGATGTAATTAAAAAAGAAGACTTGGAGCTAGGTTAGTTAACTTAAATCATGAGCTTGCATAAACGACCCTCATATATCTAAATAATAATATGAAGAAATTCTAGAGTGCCCTTCATGTGTACGATAGTGTAGCAATCTGGATCAGAGTAAAAAAAAAAAATGCATCTTCACCAATCCCTCTATATTGATAGATAATGTGTTCAAACATTACAATTTTATCTAACTCGGAGATCCATTCGGATAATGAGGGAGGGATGGTGGATATCCATTTCCTTGCCACCAGTCTCCTAGTCGTAAATAGGGCTCTGTGTATAGCCAATTTGAGGTACGAATCCAATGGATATCATAAAATGCAAGTATGCAGACGCTTGGTTGTGTTATCTAACAATATACCGAAGACAGAATTAATAACCTTTTAAGCACTGCATCACAATATCTGACTAATTTAGGACATCGCCACAATAAATGTATTGGGGATCCTTTGCAAAAACCACATTTTGGACAAGAAGGGACAAGATTTCCTGACACCTATTTTGGACAGGAACTCAGGGGTACGATAGGTCCTGTGCAAAATAAATAGTTGGGTAAGTCTATGAGATGTGGACAAAGAAACGGAGAGAACAGCCCTCACAGCACCCATCTAGTCGTCATCTGTAATAGGGCCTAGGTCATTCTCCCACTTACTCCTGGCACTCAAATCGGATTGTAGTGTTGAGTTGGTTAATAAGCAAATCTATAGATGAGAAATAATATCCTTAGTATTACAGGCAGCAACAAGAGTGTCCAGGACCGGTTTGGGTTGAAGTGTGGAGAAGCGTTACCAAATTGGGTTGTCGGAGCATGTATAAGTTGTAAATATTGATAAAAGGCAGTTTGAGGCAATCCAAATTGGGACTGCAGTTGCTGAAAGAACAAAGGTTGTTATCCTCATACAGCTGAGTGACTGAGCGCACCCCCGCCCTCCACTAATTCCTGAAACCCTGCAGCTGAAGGAGCTCTGGAAACCTACTGTTGTTCCAAATCAGAGTAAATCTAGTTTACCACAAAGTATGTAGGAGCCGTTTAGCCGTCTCCCATACGCATCCCATTAAACTGACTGTGGCAAGATGGCAAAACTTTTTAGAGGACAGGTCTGTCTCCAAGGTACCCAAAGGGTCATAACCATCAAAAAGATACTAAAGAGAACAGAACAATTGTGCATGCATCTCTTTGCACCCCCCAGCTGGAGAAATGTTGTAGTTGGGAGGCAAGAAAATAAAGCCAAGAATTAAGAGCTCCCTGAAAATACTGTCGCTATGCCTAAAAGTTTTTGAGGGGAACCAAATTGGGGAATTGTGCAAGATATATAGCAATTGTGGCATCCAGATCATTTTGATAAGATTGACTCTCCCAGCCAATGAAAGGGTAATTTGAGCCAGGTATCTCTTTGAGATCTAAATAATAAATGATAGATAGATTAAGCATGGCATAGTCTGTAAATTGCGGAGTCATCTATAGGTTACCAAATAGGTAATTCGGGAGCATATAGGAATACAAAGCAAATCCGCTGCCAATGGGTTTGGTATAGAGTCTATAGGAAGTAAATTGGATTTATCCCAGTTTACTAAAAGACCGGAATATATCGCGAAGTTCGACAGATGTATCATAACACTACGCAAAGGAAGACTGAGTATCTGCCAGAAAAAGCAGGGTGTCATTAACATATAGTGCAAGTCTATCTTCCTTCATACCTCTTTGAAAACGTATAATATTTGGAGACTGTCTAATAATGGCAGCTAAAGGTTCAATGCCCAATGCGAACAATAAGGGAGAAAGAGGGCAACCCTGTCTGGTTTCCCTCTGTAAACAAAGCCAAGAGAAAGAATTATTAATCCTAACCTTAGCCGAGGGAATATGATATAGTAAATGTATCCAAGCACCAAATCGAAGTCCAAACCCAAATACGGATAGAATGGCCCTTAAATATCTCCAATCGACACTATTGAAGGCCTTTGCTATATCTAATGCCAGAAATGCTCTATTACCAGTATTGTCTATAGGTACTTGCATATTCAAATATGCCCTTTGTATGTTAATAGCAGTGAATTTATTAGGTAGAAAACCAGATTGATCTGCATGCACCTTAGATTACATTTTTGCAGACAACCTATTAGCCAACACCTTCGCTAGAATTTTAACATCATTATTCAATCGTGAGATCGGTCTATAGGATTCTGGTTGAAGGGGGTCTTTGTTTTTTAGGAAGCACAATAATAGTAGCCTCATACATAGTACTTGGGAGACATCCCATGTCTAGTGCTCTATCGAGTGTTTGCAGTAAAAGAGGCAGGATAGATTGTTTATACTTCTTGTAGACCTCCATTGGCAACCCATCTGGACCAGGGGCCTTACCATTTGGGAAGCTGGCAACCGCTTCTTCCATCTCCTGCATAGTAATAGGGGCCTCTAGGTCCACGGCATCTGATGCAACTAAGGTAGGCAAAGTTATACCTCCAGAGATACCTTGCTAAATCAACATAGGAATATGTTGCTTTAGAGGTATACAGTGAGGCACAGAATTGAATAAAAAACATGCAGTATATGTTATCTGCACAAAGAGAGCAAGGCAAGTCCCTAATGGACCCAATAGAGGAAGGTGCTTGTTGAGAGGGAGCAATCTGAGCCAGAAGCCTACCCGAGGCATCTCCCTCAGCCCAGAACACTGTCTTTGTAAAAAATAGTTTGTTTTGTGCCCTTGAATGTACAAGAGATGTAACGTCACTGGTGGCCTTGGTCCAAGCAGCTTGTGTAGCATCCGATGGATGATATATAAATGTCCTTTCACTAGCTGCAACTGCCTGTCTAGCTAGGCTTTCCTGTTGTCTAGTCACGGCTTACTTGATATGACTAACATGTTTGATGAACAGGCCTCGAAGGTATGCCTTCAGGGTATCCCATACCACCAATCACAAAGCAGAGCCTACATTAACAGCCCAAAAAGAGGAAATATTGTCCTCCAATGATGCACATTCCCCTATCAATGATAGCCAGAAGGGATTTAGATGCCAAGAGGTAGAGGAGAATTGTTGACCCAAAGTGAGCCGAATATATAAAAGTCGAGCAGCAGTATACATGTCATTCTAAAACACATAACACACTATCCTGTATTGATTATGCATTGGGATCTGCTGAAATTTTACCATATGTCACCGCTGTGGAAATCCAGCCTAGATGTCTGTCAGACCACTCAATGTTATATATATATATATAAAAATGTAAAATGTAAAATTTCAGCAGATCCCAATGCATAATCAATACAGGATAGTGTGTTATGTGTTTTAGAATATATATATATATAACATTGAGTGGTCTGACAGACATCTAGGCTGGATTTCCACAGCGGTGACATATGGTAAAATTTCAGCAGATCCCAATGCATAATCAATACAGGATAGTGTGTTATGTGTTTTAGAATGACATGTATACTGCTGCTCGACCAAATGAAATAAGTGCCAAATATCTGACAAGCTTATTTCCAGACACAGCTTGGCAAACACAGATAATTTGGTAACTCCTGGAGTAGAGCTAGATGGAAATTTCTCTACATTAGTCCATACATTATAATAAAATCCCCCATTACCAATATTGGGAGTGGGAGTTTGTCTGCAAGGAAGCAGGCCAGTTCTGTAAGTGCATCATTAGAGTACGGCGGTGGAATATAGATATTGGCAACCACACATTCCATGTCATGTAAATGACAGTGAAGAAATATGTAACATCCATGTGCATCAATTTTCGTCTGTGTACAGGAGAATGGCAATTTTTTTGTTAATGACTATAGAAACTCCTCTTGCATATGTGGAGAAGGAGGAATGAAATGATTGCCGGCAGAATTTACGCTCCACCGATTTCTACGTTTCTTTGCTGGTATGCATCTCCTGTAGACGATGGGAGGTTTATATATAAGTAAATAGTCAAATATTGCTCTCCTTTTTTACTGGATCACCTAAACCCTTTACATTCCAAGATATAAAATGAACTCCAGATTCATGCATGATAAAGTGTAAACCGTGAACAAGCTCACATTATTCCTACAATCTCTGCAGTATAGGTATATATGTATATATACAGCAATGTTTGGTGGATACAAAAGTAGAGGAAAAACAATCCACACAAAAAAACATTAAAACTAAACCAAAAACAAAAAACACACAAAAAATTCCAAACAGTTTTATGCCTATTAGGCATGTCGGAAAAAATTCCCGACCCTTGTACCCCAATGTTCACTCTAAAAGGGTGCCCGCTGTGGTCCATTGCCTATAGAAGGGATATGTGATGGCTAAACCAATTTTTAGTTGCCAAAACTTTCAGAATGTAAAGCATTTATTCCATTTGAAGGCTTTTACAGAAGGATGTGTTCATGGTTACTATGGATTTGAAAGATGCCTACCTTCATGTACCTATTTACCTGGATCAGAAGTTTCTGAGATTTGCGGTTCAGACACAAAATGCTAAATTTCCTTATCAGTTCAGGGCCCTTCCTTTTGGTCTGGCAGCAGCCCCCAGGATTTTTACAAAGATTTTGGCAGGGGTTGTAGCACATCTTCACTTAAAGAAAATATCTCCTCTCTTATCCCTTATCTAGACTAGTTTTTTATTTGCTCCATCAAGAGCAGAGATTTTGCAGGATTTGCAAAAGGTCAGGGACTCCCTGGGCAGGCTTGGATGGATTCTAAATGTAGAGAAGTCCTCTTTGGCTCCAGATCAATCCAGAATTTTTCTGGGTTACCGTATAGACTCGGTCCCTCAGAGGATTTTTCTGATGGAAGAAAAGATCTCCAGTATCCTGCCCCTGGTCCAACAAGCCTGTTCAGTAGAATCTGTCATTAAGAGAAATCATGAAAGTTTTGGGAGTTGTGACATCCTTGATTCTGGCCCTTACATGGGCACAGTTACACTCCAGGCCACTTCAAATTTTCCTTTTTGTCTCGATGGGATCACCAAAAAGAGTCATTGGAACAATGTGCAGTTGACTCCAATAATGAGACGTCACTTATTTGGAGGTTAAATCCTCACACTTGCAGAACGGAGACCTTGGTACCAACTTTCTCCAATTTGCATTACCACAGATGCCAGCTCCTGGGGGTGTGGAGCACATACCCAGGGAATGCAAGCTCAGGGGACCTGGTCTCACACTCTGGGCGCAGCATCCTCAAACCTCCAGAGAATTGTAGGCAGTACAGAGGCTCCATTAGCTTTTCAGAACAAAATAAGGGGCCAGGAGGTATTGATTCTTTCAGGCAATGCTACAACGGTAGCGAATCTGAATCGAGACTGCTGGAAGTAACACAGGAAATTCTGCACTGGGCAAAAAGAAGTACTCGGTCCATTTCGGCAGTTCACATAAAAAGTACAGACAATGGGATGGCAAATTTTCTCAGCCGCAGGAAAATCAGACGGGGAGAGTGGGATGCTTTTCTCCTCTCTCCCTTCTTCCCCAGGTGTTGCAAAAATTGATCCAGTCTTTTTGCAAGTTTGATCCTGGCTCCCCTTGGTCGCCCCAAAAGGATGTGGTTTTCAGCGCTCCAGCAGAGGTTGTTAGAAACCCCTTGGCAGCTGCTCTCAGACGAGATCTGCTATCTCGGGGTCTGGTTGTTCACCCCAATCTGGCTTTTTTTCCATTTGCTGGCTTTGATTTTGAGAGGTGGATCCTAGAGGATAAAGGTTGTTATGCTTTTATCTAGCAGAAAGCCTGAAACCAATAAAATATATGGCAAAGTTTTGAACAAAAAATTAAAATGTCCTGGTGTAGAGAGGAAGATTTTAGTTCCCTCCTCTCCAGTTATTCTGGATTTACTGTAAGAAGGAGCAGATAAAGGTTTGGCTTTAAGTACATTAAAGGTTCAGATTTCTGCTTTGTCAGTTTATCTGGACATCAGTTTAGCTAAGGACGCTCTAATTATGCAGTTTCTGCTGGCCATCAATAGATCAGTGACAATACAGAACATTTTTTCCCCCGTAGAATCTTTTGATTCCTAAGAGTCTTATTAAACATCCTTTTGAACCTATAGAGGAGGCCTCAGTGAATTGGTTCTTTCAGGATGGTTTTTCTTTTGGCAGTAACTTCGGCTAGAAGAGTAGGAGACATACAGGCCTTGTCCATCAAAGATCCCTATCTTTCTATCTTGCCAGATAGGGTGATCTTAAGTGACATTAAACCCTCAGATTTTTTAACATAAAACAATACTGTAATGTGTGCCTTACTGTAATCCCATGGTTGTTTCCCTTCTCTTTGCTGCTCTTCCTTTTTAAATCTGTATCTGTTCTCATGCTCTGCAGAACTTCTGTTTTGCAGCAGACTGCCTTGTCTCAGGAATGGATACACGGTGTCTGTATGGGTTTGTATAGGCTTGTAACCTGAGCCAGCACTACAGGAAGAGGCCCTGAGCTGAAAAGGGAAGTTCTCCCCAAGCATGAGAAGACATGAGGATTTAAAAGGAAGAGCAGCAAAGAAGGGAAACAACCATGGATTACAGTAAGGCATACATTACAGTATTGGTTTATGTTAAAAAAATCTGAGGGTTTAATGTCACTTTAAGACCAGATCCTTTTGTATCTACCTAAAGTGGCTTCAGTTTTTTATAGATCACAAGAAATTACTTTACTTTCTTTCTGCATGAACCCTAAAAATCAAGGGGAGGTGGTCTTTCATACTTTAGATGTCAGAAGATGTCTTATTAGGTGCCTAGAAGTTTCCAAGAATTTTAGAAAGACCAGTCGATTTTTTTTTGTCTTATTTGGAGGACCAAAAAAGGGCTATCTAGCTTCCTGTTCCTCTATTGCTAGGTGGATTAGACCGACTATTGTATTTGTGCATAAAAAGGAAGGATTATAATTCCCTAAATCTATTAAGGCACATTTTACCCAATCTTTGGCAACTTCATGGGTAGAGAGAGTGGGCACTTCAGTGGAGCAGAGCTGCAGTGTGGTCTAATCAGGACACCTTTGTGAAAGGCTACAGAGTGGAGGTCCTGCCATCGCAAGATCTAGCCTTTTGTCAGGAAGGTTCTGTAGACTGCTGTCCCGCCCTAAGGTAGGCCTGTTGGTTTACTTGCCTATTCTCTCAGGTTGCTGTCCTGGAAAATGTTTGGGGGAAATCCCAGTTAGACCTACCGGTAACAGTGTTTAAGAATTTTCTAGGACAGGAGGCCTTTTTTTTTTCCCACCTTTTTTATGGTGTATATTTGTGTTTTTTTAATTTGTTTTTCCCTTGTACACTGGTGGAGGTGCTTTGTTTTAATCTCTACTGAGGGACAAGGGGGGTGAGGCAGTTTAAACCTCTTGCTAATTGTGTTTCCTGTTGATGGGAGAGCCAGTCATCTCTCAGGTTGCTGTCCTGGAAGATTCTTAGAAACACAGTTACCGGTAAGTCTAACTGGGATTTTTTTGCTTGTATCGAATGGATATAACAAAAAGCTTTTATTATGTAACATACCCCCCTTCACCCTTCCCAATGCAAGGATAAGTGCTAGTTTTTGGGCTGTTAAACCGGTCCCTGAAGCATATCTCTCCCTCCGGTCCAGCTGCCTAAACTCCTGTGATTCATCACGTTCAATACACTTTGTATTGGACATGAGAACACTGAGCGACATTCCAAAACTAGAGTAGAAGGTGATAAGCTGGAGGGATTGCTCTAACAGCCAGCCAGCTGCGAGGTTAGAGGTAAGTATTACTTTTTATTTTCATACCTAGACATAAACAAGCCCTTAACCCTTGCAATGTGGGGTTGGCCCTACTGCAAGGGTTAATAATTATTTAATTCCTTCTCTATATGTCTCTATATTTTAAGTTTTTATTAGTAGTTTGTACTTTACAACAGGTTAGTTATTATATTAGATGTGAGCTAATATGTTGCACTTGGTTATTTCAACAATTCATAGTGATATTCAAATCGTGAAAGGTGATTTTAGACGAATAAAATATTAATTTATAAAAATTATAAATAGTTAAATAATTAAATAAATGATGAATAAATGTGTGTAGCCTTGGCTCGTCTGTTATTATTCACTCTCTGTTTCGTGATAGTAGTGGCACACACGTGGTCTAAGTGACAATTGTGTATATACTATAAAAACATATAAATTTTTTAAAATTGTGTATATAAGATAGTTGTTACAATTGTATAACTCCCATTAAACGGTAGATATTATGTGACAATTATATTAAACAGTAGATCAATGGAGAGGTTAATCATCAGAGGAAGATACTGAGTAAACTGCAGAGTTCAGCAGAGGTAGTGGTCAGATTATAAAACCCGCTTACTATCCACTCTATTAGAGTCCAAATAATTTAAACAAAAAGTTTCTTGAGGCCAGTCTGTATTGTTACACAATATTTTAGTGCAGTGTGGACTTTGAGGTAGGGATAAAAGTTCTTATGATCAGAGCTACGAATATATAAAAAGAATATATAAAAAAGGAGAAGGTGGTAAATTTAAGACCAAATGTCTATTACTTTTTCTTCCCTCAATGGATACACGGAGCTTCTCTTTTAGCCTCTCTTTCCTCTCCTGCATGCAGCCTGCACTCCCTCTCGTTGCCGATGGTGCGCACCCTCCAGGTGTTATGTGAGGATCGCTTTTTCTTCCCTTGATGGATACACGGAGCTTCTCTTTTAGCCTCTCTTTCCTCTCCTGCATGCAGCCTGCACTCCCTCTCTTTGCCGATGGTGTGCACCCTCCAGGTGTGATGTGAGGATCGCCTCGGAGAGTCCAGCCAAAAGGAGATAGAAAAGGGGGAAGCCACAAAGGGGAAACAAATCTAAGTGCAAATAGCCAGAATTTTTATTTGGGTTAAAACAAATGATTGCACTTACAGAATTCCATATGGATAAAACAGCATGTGAGTGTAAGGGACATCCAGCCCTGTGAAGACTTTCTGTTGTGTCAGCGAGGAGACAGTCAATTCCCTTGACACGTTTCATCCAAAGGACTTTTTCAAAAGGGTACGGTTTCCTCTCTGACACTAGAGTTTATATAGCCCGAATGGTTACACCCTGTTACTGTTGATTCGCATACACACCTCTTCTATACTACCAGGTGTGTCACATCCCAATTTCTTCCAAATTACAAGTTCAACCTTTTGGTTACCTTCTTGTTCGGACCCATAAACACAATTCGATACATACTAATTATATTGTTAAGATTTGTTAAAAAGGGAGAAGGAGGGGGCGGACACACTGAATGACTGGTATATATGAAGTATAAAATATTCAGAACATGTATTGAACAGGAGGGGAGATCTGTGGCCCTTAATTATGGGACATAAATTAGATTTAAAATTATGGGAGACAGTAAAACCATTGTGGGAGAATAATTGACATACGATAAAATGTGTACTCATTTGAAATCAAGAAAGCGATTAATATCTGTATATACAAACATATCAATTCCAATATTGAAAACAGTAGATAAAATTAATCTAAAATCATTGTTAAACCATCAGACTATATAAAAGGTTCTGTTTAAAATAATGTTAAAATAATTTTTTTATATACGGGAGTATGATGTTGAACTAGGAGTGATTATTCTGAATCACTTGAAATTCGTTATAAATTTTTAATTTATTTCAGTGATTCCACTCCCACCCAATAAGAATGCTATATCTTTAGTTGTAGTTTGGAAGTGAGCTGTTACATGCTTCAATTTTAACGAAAATGAGTGAATTCAATAGGATATATTAGACATGACACTACATAATTTGAGTGCATAGTCCAAACATTCATATTGCCGTATACCCGAAATATATTATCCTCATGACATTATGCCTTTAGATGTTTAACTCCTAAACAGAGCTTAATACTATTTTATTCACTGAGATGTAAGGGAAAAGGGGGATTCTATATTCTAATCTCTGCCTCGTAAGAATATATCTAGTTAGGAGTGATCAATATTAGCATAAATGTTAAAAGGGAGGAATTAAAAATAGACCTATTACTGAACGATTAATAGATCCGGCAAGGATAGGGTATTAATTGTTTTAGTCGTCGGCCAAGAAGCAGTTTAGATCGAGTTCTATATTTAAACCTTTCGGGGTCATGGTCTCCATCAGAAAAATCCATTTTGTTTCATTCTTAGAGACCTCCCTCTGCATATGGTTTCCTCTCCAGTGTTTTTTTTTTATTTTATCCAACCCTATACATTTTAACCCCTTGGGGTTGGACCCGTGTTTCTCTTTAAAATGTCTTGGCACACTGTGATCCATTTTTCCTTTTTTGATATTGTTTCTTTTGTTAAAATTGGATTGGAACTCTGTTATTTTTCTTCTTTGGCCAGTTAGATTGCATCCTATACATTTTTTACATGGAAAGAACCCCTTTCCTTCAAAAAACGAGAACAATTTTTTTGGGGGATCAACTACATTCTGCACCAACTGATTTTTAATGTTGGGAGCTTTCCTATATATGACCCTCGGTTTTTTCTGGATTATTGGACCTAGGATTTTATCTCTCATTAAAATAGGCCAATGTCTCTGGAGAATTTGTTCAAACTCCTTATATTGCGTTGAGAAGTCTGTGATAAATAGCAAAGTTTGTTCTTCTTTTTGTTTGCGTACTTTCGCCTGTAGCATTTTATTTCTGTCTAGTTCTTTTACTTTAGATTTTGTTCTTTCTAGATTATTTTCGCCATATCCCTTCTCCAGAAACCTTTTTTGGATCATATTAGCCTGTTCTTCGTAGTCTTCGGTTCGTGTGCAGTTTCTTCTTAGTCTCACGAGTTGCCCTTTAGGGATACCTCTTATCCATGATGGATGATGGCAGCTCCCCACAGGTATATACCCATTTTGGTCAGTAGTCTTAAAATAGGTTGTGGTAATCAACTTGTTGTTTGTATCGTTAAATCTAAAAAGTCTTATTTTCTCCTTTTATTAAAATTATGAGTAAAACGAATTCCTTCACTATTGGAATTAATATATACAAGGAACTTTTCTAGGGAGGTGGCATCTCCCTTCCATACTACAACCACATCGTCTATAAACCTTTTCCATAATTTCAATTCTATCCATTTAGGTTCGTATATTGCACCTTCCTCCCATCTAGCCATAAATAGATTTGCAAGGCTCGGGGCAAACTTAGCCCCCATTGCAACAGCTTTTATTTGAGTGTAGTAGTCCCCTCCATACCAAAAATAATTGTTTTTCAACAAAAAATCTATACATTTAATAAGAAAAGTGATTTGGCAGTCTCCCAACCCAGAAAGTGTTGTTAAACCCCATTTTACAGCTTCTAGGCCATTCTTGTGTGGTATATTAGTATACAGGGATACTACATCTATAGTTCCTAGAATCATGTCTTTTTCATATTCGATAGTTGCCAGTATATTAATCGTATCCCCACTGTCTCTTAAATAGGCTTTGGTGCGTTTAACAATCGGTTGTAAGAACCAGTCAATATATTCGCCTAAACGCGATGTTAGTGAATTTATACCACTAATTATTGGTCTTCCTGGTGGTTTGATAGGATTTTGTATGGATCTTTGGTAAAAAATAAATCACCGGGACTTTTCCCACTGTGGGTAATAAGTACTTATATTCCTTTTTAGTTAAAATCTTATTTTTTCGTCCCTCTTTCAGCAGTTGTTTTTGTTGCTTCTTAATTGTTAGGGTTGGATTTTTATTTAATTTTTTATATGTCTCCTAGGATATTGGACATTTCTTCTTCGTAATATGTTTTGTCCAGCAAGATTACTCCTCCTCCCTTGTCTGCTGGGCGAATAACAATTTGCTTGTTTTCTTCCAGAAGTTTCAGACCTTTTATCTATATATTCCTTATTTCTTTTATTTATTTTCAGTCCCCGCAGTTCTTCTTCTACCATAACTTTAAACACTTCAACATGGTGACTGGTTTTTTTTCTTAAAGAGGAGTGTTTGAATAACTCCTCTGTTTCATCTCTTTTTTTTGGAGGATTCAGGTATTACAGCAAAATGAGGAACATCCCATCTCAAACTTCTGGGTGTTAAGCCTTCTTTTAGATATTGCTCATGTGAGACTATGTCCCACCATAACCTTAGTTCTTTATCAATTAACGATTTAAGTGATTTAAATTATTTCTGTAAATCCCCACCTCTAGTATTCCTGGTGCAAAAAACATGATCCAGATTTATATCCCTATTTCTAACAAACCCCAAAACTTCCATAGCAGCAAGTCTGTGATTTAAGGCTTAATCCCTAAATAAAAACAGTTTGTTCAGATTGATTGCGCTAGGAGATTATAAATATAAATAAATCAATCAAATGTCTATTACTTTTTCTTCCCTCCGTGTATCCATCGAGGGAAGAAAAAGTAATAGACATTTGGTCTTAATTTACCACCTTCTCCTTTTTTATATATTCTTTTTATATATTCGTAGCTCTGATCATAAGAACTTTTATCCCTACCTCAAAGTCCACACTGCACTAAAATATTGTGTAACAATACAGACTGGCCTCAAGAAACTTTTTTTTGTTTAAATTATTTGGACTCTAATAGAGTGGATAGTAAGCGGGTTTTATAATCTGGAAAGTTACAAGGACAGCATACCGAGATACAGCGCTCGATCTGGGGGGTTCTATGAAGTATAATACTGAATGTACTTGCTCAGTTAAGCGGCTTCAGGAGCATACGGACCGCGGTGTCCGACCGATAGGTGAGTCAAACAGAAACAGGGAGGGAGAAGTGCTGCAAACCAAGTGGGAGAGCAGGGTGATGTTGTGGGAAGTGAGGGCTAGGGCGAGTTGTGATTCCCGACCTTCAGTGGTGTTTTATAATCTCACCGCTACCTCTGCTGAACTCTGCAGTTTACTCAGTATCTTCCTCTGATGATTAACCTCTCCATTGATCTACCGTTTAATATAATTGTCACATAATATCTACCGTTTAATGGGAGTTATACAATTGTCACACACTATCTTATATACACAATTTTAAATAATTTATATGTTTTTATAGTATATACACAATTGTCACTTAGACCACGTGTGTGCCACTACTATCACGAAACAGAGAGTGAATAATAACAGACGAGCCAAGGCTACACACATTTATTCATCATTTATTTAATTATTTAACTATTTATAATTTTTATAAATTAATATTTTATTCGTCTAAAATCACCTTTGACGATTTGAATATCACTAGGAATTGTTGAAATAACCAAGCGCAACATATTAGCTCACATCCGATCACATTGATACACATTGTTGCAGCTGGTATCCTATTGATTTTATTTATATTTATAATCTCCTAGCGCAATCAATCCTGAACAAACTAGTTATTATATTAGTAATTGGTATTATACACTATGGCGGAGGCACACATTCTTTTGTGTGATAGTGATGACGGTTCAGATACAGACCGTGACTAATCATTTTTCTGACATTGACATCACAGAAAGCGTTGTACATTCAGAGTCAACTGCTAAAGCTTCTAGGACCAATATCAGTACAAAAATTAGGATGAGAGGCACAGAGTGAAATACAGGTGTTAGAAGTACATGGAGTAGGAGGCTACGACATAAGGGGGGGCCGCGGGTCCTCGAGCAGTGCCCAAATGGTCAGTCCGTGCTCAGCTAGGCATTTGCCAGGACTCCTCAACACTTTTCCTAGTACGGCCCTATTCAGTCAGTCCACTGTGAGCAGCCCAGGTAGGAGGAGGCTGCAGGTTCTGAAGCAGTGCCCCAAACTGTCAGTCCGTCTTCAGCTAGGTGTCTGCCGGGACTCCCAACACTTATCCCTGGGGCGGAACTGCCCGGCCTGTCGATTACACTCATGTGAGTAAGGCGTGGAGGGGGTGAGGAGCTGCAACCAGCGCAACTGATCGACCGACCAACTAATCGATAATGAAAAGTCTTGTCAATGATTTTTATTATCTATTACTATCGACTTTGTCAATTTTAGTTGTTTCAGCCCTGCACAAAAATAGGGATGCTTTTGTGATCTGTCCAGCAGTTTAGGGTCAGGGGCTGATCATTTTGGATAAAGACAATTCTACAAAAACAGAGAGGTTGCTTTACAATGATGATAAACCACCGAAAACAAGTACAGGTATTTAAATGCTTGCTTGTAGTTTTTTTCTTAAACTATGTTTTAATTATTTGGAATGCGCCGTTGAAATTGCTAAGGCATTTGACTACTCCAGGAATAGTCAGCATAGCCCCCTCCCTCCTTGCACTTTATAGCCCTCTCCTCTTTTGGGAGTGTCTAATTACTGTCTATGTTGACCAAGCTCCTCCCACTCCTTTCACTTCCTTACCTTTTTATGTAGCTGCCAGAGCAGTAGTCGAGGGGAATATAGGGTGTTGCCTAAGTGACAGCTCTGAGTCTGCTGGGGCTGCTGACATCACTTTAAAAGTCTGCACCCACTAGCAGTCTCTATTAACTCTACGTTTTATCACAAAATACAGGTGAAGCGATGAGTATAACATTTGCATTCACCTTAGCTAACCTTTTCATGGTGGCATGGGGGGAGGTTTTATTTATTATTAACCCTGAGTTTTTGGTAGCATTATACCCACAATGATTTTATCTGGAAAGTAGAGAAGGATGCTTTTTGAGGTAATTTTTGAAATATAGTAATACAAAATCCCAGCTTAACATAACAAGAACAAAATTAATATCTCATTAAAAAAACAGCTTTATTCACATTAAGCCCAAAGCTTTTGTGCACAGTACTTTTTTTTTTTCCCCCACCACTTTTCATCTTCAGTCTGATGTCTAGCATCATTCAACCCACTTCCTCTGAATCCAGCCTCTACCTCTGACTGGATAATGAAATAAGCAGCAGCACAGTGATAACCATCTCTCTGTCACTCTTCTTCCTATGAAAATGCTCCTTATTAGCACATGAACGAGTTTAGCACCAGTGCATGAGGGGAAAACAATAACACTAAACATGAAATATCATAAGGGTTGATGTAGGCTTGCTATCCTGGAAGATTCTCAGAAACTTTGTTACCAGTAGGTCTAACTGGGGATTTCACCCAATCATCTTCCAGGACAGGAACCTGAGAGGATAATCTAATCTAATAATAGGACTTCCACTCTGTAATGCTTCACAAAGTTGTCCAGATTTGACCATACGGCTGCTCCTGCAAATTTGGTCCACTGAAGCACCTGCCTTCTCAGCCCAGGAAGTTGCTAGAGATATAGTTAAATGAGCTTTCAAAGGAGCTGGCATATCTCTTCCTTTTCTATAAACCCAGGAAATGGTCTGTCTTATACATCTGGATATGGTAGCCCTTGAAGCGACAGAACCTCTTTTGGAACCGCAAAATAAGACAAGTGACTAGATCTTCTAAATTCCTTTTGTAACTTCAAGATATTTTAAAAGATATCTTCTAACATCCAATGTATGGAATCTTTCTTCCCCAAGATTTTTTGGATTCTTACAAAATGATGGAAGAATAATATATTGGGATCTGTGAAAAGAAGACACTACCTTAGGTAGAAATAAAGGATCTGGCTTAATAATCACCCAGTCATTTTCTTACCTTTTTACTGTTAATATATTGGTAGAATTTTTTAGGTTTTTTCTTTTTTTTTTACTATGTGCGGCAATATGCTTTTCGCATTCTATTTTAGCTTCCCGGATTACTAGTTTGCATTTTTTGTTACATTCCTTGTATTTAAGGAACGCCAATGCCGTCCCCTCCGTCTTATATTTTATAAATTCCATTCAGAGAAAAGTAGTTGTTTACCTTCCTGTTTTTTTTCCTCGTGGCAAAAAGGTCCACCTCTGGTAACCCCCAACGGCTGACAATCCGAAAATACATCTGTATGAAGCTCCCTCTTCCCCCTGACGAATTAGAGCTCAACTCATAGTCCATCACCACATTGGAGGATCCTTTTATTTGGACTACTGACAAGGACAGACAATTTTCCTCTGCCCATAGAAGAATCAGAAATGCTACTTCTAACAGTTTGGGAGATCTGGTACCCCCCTGATGATTTAAATATGCTACTGTCGTAGCATTGTCTGAAAAGATTTGCACTTCTTTCAGGCTTCCCTTGAAAGCTAACAGCTTCCCTTACTGCCAACAACTCCTTCGAATTTGAGGAGACCGTCTTCAATTCCAGCGACTACTTCCCTTGAGCTTGTAGATCCTGAGAATGTGCCCCCCATCCCCAGGAACTTGCATCCGTGGTAACTCTTACTGGGAGCTGCTGCTACCCACGCCTGCCCTTATTTCAGAGGGTCCAGCCACCAGACCAGGGATTGACGAATCTCCTCTGGTAACTGGAGTCAGAGATCTAGGGAGCGCTTTTGCCTATCCCATTGGAATAAGATAAATGTTTTCAGATGCCTGGCTTGCAATTGGGATCACGTGATGGCCGGAATAGAGGAAGCCATAACTCCCAAAATCTTCATAATTTCTCTTAAAGACAGAAGGTCTGCCGAAAGGGTACTTTGAACCAAATTCAACCAAATGAGGCATTATCCACATTCAGAAGCCAACCTAGATTTGTCAGTGTTTGACTGTATTCACAGAGGTGGGTGATGCCATCTACGGGAATCGGCGGGTCAGTCCGGGGGGGGGAGGGATGTGCAGCTTTGCCCTAGGCAAGGCAGCATCGCCGCCCTCAGCGAATCTGCCGCTCCAGGCAAACGCCTTGTTTGCCTCGCGGCAGATACGCCCCTGTTCGTATTCGTCAATACCTCTCCCTCTGAAGGAGCAAACGAGGATGTCGTCCAAATAAATAAAAAAATTATGAAAGTGGGGCTTTTTTGGCACCAAATGACATAACCAATAGACTACAGAGTAGCTTATATAAAAATATAATTTTATTGAATCTAATAATATTTAAAAGGCCATGATTCTAAAATACAAATGTGTAACATGATAGAAGAATACTTCCACAATCCACTCTATGATTCCCTGACTAAGGCATGAAACATATCAAGCAATTCAGACACATAATTTCAATAATTGATACAAAAAATGATAATACTAAGGATCTGATAACCAGATTATCATCAATGATAGTAATGAAAGGAATAGTTGTTCCTTTCATTACTGAAAGGAACAACTTTCAGTTTGTTGCTGCCAAACAAACTTATTTTGTCACTCATTAACACACTCTCATCCAGACCTCGTCAACTCTTTTCTACCTTCAAGTCTCTACTGTGTCCTCCACCACCACCACCACCTACTAACTCACTCACTGCCCAGGACATTGCCACTCATTTCAAAAACAAAATAGATGCTATTCGGGATCAGATCGCCACTGTCCAATCAACCTCCCCTATTAATGTACCTAACCCTCCATCACACTTGTTACTTTCCTCTTTTTACCCTGTCACCACAGAGGAAGTTACAAAGCTCCTCTCTGACACCCACCTCACCACTTGCCCCCTGGACCCTGTTCCCTCAAAACTACTTCGGTCACCCTCATACTCCTACACTCTCTTACTCACATTTTAAATCTCTCACTCTCTACTGGAATCTTTCCTACCCCTCTTAAACATGCACTAGTCACCCCAATACCCAAAAAACCTTCACTGGACCCTGCCAACAATAATTTCAGACCTATCTCCTTACTCCCATTCACCTCTAAACTACTAGAACGCCTTATCTACAACCACCTGAGTTGCCACCTCGCTAATAACAACCTTTTGGACCCCTTTCAGTCCGGCTTTCGCCCTCAACACTCCACTGAAACAGCCCTCCTAAAACTCACCAATGACCTAATAACTGCTAAAAACAACGGCCACTATTCCTTACTCTTGCTATTAGACCTCTCTGCTGCTTTTGACACTGTTGACCACCCGCTGCTCCTCAAAAAACTCCACTCGCTTGGCCTACAAGACTCTGCTCTCTCGTGGTTCTCCTCCTACTTATCTATGCGCTCCTTTAGTGTCACCTACAATTCTAACTCCTCCCCTCCTCTTTCTGTAGGGGTTCCCCTTTCTGTAGGGGTTCCACAAGGCTCTGTCCTTGGACCCCTTCTCTTCTCTATCTACACCTCCTCCCTTGGTCAATTAATACCCTCACATGGCTTCCAATGCCATCTCTATGCCGATGACGCTCACATTTTTCCACTCCACAACTCTCCCCCTCTGTGTCCTCTCGTGTCACTAATCTACTAACTGACATATCCGTCTGGATGTCACAACATTTCTTAAAGCTCAATCTTTCAAAAACTGAGCTCTTGATATTTCCTCCTACCCGTGCACCTTCCCCCAACATTTCAGTTGAGATTGATAACACAACTATCCACCCCTCCCCCCATGCCAAGGTCCTAGGTGTCATCCTTGACTCGGACCTCACCTTTCTTCCCCACATCCAATCACTATCCAAATCCTGCCGCCTTCACCTTCGTAACATCTCCAAAATACGCCCCTTCCTCACCAAGGAAACCGCAAAATTACTCATCCACTCCCTTGTTATCTCTCGTCTTGACTATTGTAACTCCCTCCTCATTGGCCTTCCACTACACAGGATATCCCCCCTTCAGTCTATCATGAATGCAGCTGCCAGACTCATCCACTTGACCAACCGCTCAGTGTCTGCAACCCCCCTCTGCCAATCCCTGCACTGGCTTCCACTCGCCCAGAGGATAAAATTCAAAATATTAACAGTCACTTATAAAGCCATCCACAACTCTGCCCCCGAATATATCTCAGACCTTGTCTCAAAATATCACCCTAACCGTCCACTCCGCTCTTCCAGCTCCCTAGTCAACTCCTCCCATACTCGCCTCCAGGACTTCTCTAGAGTCTCTCCCATCCTCTGGAACTCTTTACCCCAACCTGTCCGTCTATCTCCCACCCTGACTGTCTTTAGGCGTTCCCTGAAGACTCTTCTCTTCAGGGAAGCCTATCCCACCTCAACCTAACCACTGAACCATCACATTCTCAAACAATTCATCCCCACACAGCTACCTCCTCATGTATCATTTCCCCCTCCTCTTTCAGATTGTAAGCCCTCAGGGGCAGGGCCCTCCTTACCATCCTGTCTTGTATTGTAATTGTAATGTCTTCCTTACATTCTAAAGCGCTGCGCAAACTGTTGGCGCTATATAAATACTATGTAATAATAATAATAATAGATGGTACATGGTGTACACAAGAAACAGGCTGGCGGGTCCTCCCTAGTTGGAAAGCCTCTACCACCAGCATGACTATGTCAGACAGGGGCAGGGGAATGCCAGTCATCCAATAGGACGACGGCGCCCGCTTGAGCCTAAAGGGTGCAGCGGCTCCCGTCGCAGCAGGAGTGAAAGGACCCCCCATCCAGGCATGCAGCGCCAGCCATATGCATCAGCCATATGTATAGGCAACACTTGGCAACATTACAATATACGTGAAACAAAAAATATTGTCTTAGAAAAATAAAGACATCATATATCGTTCAAACGAAGGTAAACAGTTAATTTGTAATAGCTTAGTAATTATAGCCTATATAATATCTGTTATAAACAGAACAATACACATGAGAGAAATGGGATATATCTGAAGATTTATCAAGGAGATTCCACATAGGGAGTTATATAATCAATTAACCACACATCCTCCAATGTTTAGTATGGGTAAAGAATGTCAAACTTCAGAGAACTCAAAAAATATCTATATGTAGCATATATCAACCATAGTGGATCATGAGTGTGGGAAAAACATTTCCCACACTTCCTTAGTGTGTGTGTGTATATACAGTGGGGCAAAAAAGTATTTAGTCAGCCACCAATTATGCAAGTTCTCCCACTTAAAAAGATGAGAGAGGCCTGTAATTGGCATCATAGGTAGACCTCAACTATGAGAGACAAAATGAGAAAACAAATCCAGACAAATCACATTGGCTGATTTGGAACAAATTTATTTGCAAATTATGGTGGACAATAAATAAGTATTTGGTCACCTACAAACAAGCAAGAGTTCTGGCTCTCACAGACCTGTACCTTCTTCTTTAGGAGGCTCCTCTGTCCTGCACACATTACCTGTATCAATGGCACCTGTTTGAACTTGTTATCAGTATAAAAGACACCTGTCCACAACCTACCTCAAACAGTCGATGTGTGTGTGTGTGTGTGTGTGTGTGTGTGTGTGTGTGTGTATATATATATATATAATGTGTGTGTGTATATATTATATATCTATATCTAGATATATAGATATATATAGCTCACTTGCAATTAATAGTACTTATTCATAAGGCAACTTTTAAATGAGTTCTTTTTCCCAGTAAAAAAAAAGTTCAAATAAGTCTTTTGTTCCTTGTTTAAGTTGAGACATGACGGTCATCAGTCTCATTATAATGCAGTCTGGCACCATGGCCAGTCCTTATCTTGTATTTGTTGTCGGGGACCCCCACAATTTACAACCTGGGAAAATGTGTGTTAAGGCTTCTTTGTCCAGGAATCATGACCTTACATTCACCTCATATACTGGTATAACAGGCAGACAAAGATGGCTTCCAGGATGCCCAACTAACAATATGTATAGGCCTTATAGTTTAATTCCTTTTAGCCCCAATAGTTCTGACAGTTCCTGTGTTTGTTGTAAAGTAGCCACCACCCCAAGCTCGCCCCCATGATGGACTACAATCTCATGTTTAACTTACTATTTTGTATTGAGATTGTAGTCCATCATGGGAGTGAGCTTGGGGTGGTGGCTACTTTACAGCACACACAGGGGCCATGGGGAACAAAAGTAGACACCCTCCAGAAGAAAGGACAGCATCAGCACAAATTCAGGGATGATTTAAGGATCTACAGCTGAGTGATATTCAAACAACTACATTGTTGTTAATAGTTAAGGTACTTAAATGCATTTTTAATTATCTCCTGAGTTAGTGTCACTTTAAGTATTGTGCTTTTAGCAATGGCGATGTCTGCATGCCCAGTTAGACAAAACCAGTTCCCTGATAGAAAAGCTTGCCATTGAGTGACTTTGACTTTTTTTTTTTAAATGGAATTGCTTCCAGGACTCTCTCCTTTTTTTTTTTCTGCAGGTGTCCTGCTTCTACCATGTTGTCTATAAAAGTATTTTTTCATACACTTGATGTTAGAAGATGTGTTCTGCATTACTGGGAGTTAATTAGGGATTTGGACAGACAGGCCTTCTGTTTGTCTTGTTTGCTGGTGTCAAGAAAGGTCACAGAACATCACTATATTATAGCCAGAAGTTTTAAAAAGCGCTATTAGGAAAGTCTATGTAGTACAGCAGTTGGAATGGCCAGTGGGGATCTTGGCCCATTCCAGCAGAGCTTTGGCAACCACCTGGGTGGAAAGAGCTGGTGCCAGTCCAGAGCAAATATGTAAAGCAGCTACATGGTCAAGCTTTACAACCTTTACCTGCCATTAGAGATTTGTACCTTTTTTGTCAACCAGGGAACAATCACTTATCTAATTGGCAAGCTCTCAGTTATCCTCTCATATGCTGTCCTGAAAGACTATTTTGGAAAATCAAAGTTACACTGTACCAGTAAATGTTTCTGAGTCTTTTAGGATAGCAGCCACTACCTGCCCTGTTAATATGCTGTTTTTTCTTATTATGCAATGTTTTCCAGTATGGCTGGGGGTTCTCTTCTACATCTGACGATCTGTGAGGAGAAGCTTCCTTTTAAGGATTTGAGCTGCAGTGCTGCCTGTGAATTATGGAGCTACTCACTCTCATATGCTCTCCCAGAATCATAGTTACCAATAAGTCTAACTTGCATTTTTTCTTTTACTTGCCATCTAGTGTTTGACTCTAGTAATACCACTCCACTATACATGGCTAAATGGTAACATTATCCATGTACAATATGCTCACATTTCCCTAGAAGTACAATAGGTAATGAAACCACTGAAAATGCCGTGTATATTTGAATAGGCACCTATAAAATGTAAGCATATTAATTATCACACTCCAGGTATTATGATGGCTGAAGGTGAGTATAACCAGTGAAACATTTTTAATAGTCATAAAGGCCATCTGGGGCTAGTGTACCCAGCCTATGTATCCAAGAGCCTTTTCAAGATGCATAGATGTTTAAGTCTTCTATATTTTGGGAAGTCAGGCAGCTGTTGTAAAAAAGATGGGTGAGTTCAGGGGGGTATGGCCTGACTGCTGGCATTAACATACGCTGATCTCGGCTGCTCCGATACTTCTATCCTGCATCGATCCTGCTCGCTCACTCCCGCTCAGTTTCATCCACCGGTTGCTCCGATCCTTCCTCTCTGCCTTCCGCCCATGGGGATGGTCAAAATAGGAGACCAGAGAGGTCCATCTCCTTTTGAGAAGCTGGCACGCTTCTACAGGTTGCAAGATGGCGGTGGCGACCTTGCGGCTTCCGCCACACCTGCCCTTTGGACATGGGGACCCTTGGGACCCTACTCGATCCGGGTCATGTAAGCTGACCACACAAGGGAGGGCTGGGGTGGCTCAACATCAGTGGGAATGAGCCGCAACATGTTGATCTTTCATTACTGACGCATGATGTACAGGACTTGCGTGAGAGGGTCACTGAAACTTAGGGCAGAATTTAACACCTTAGAGGACACTGGCCCACAAGTTTAACTATTTAGGAGTTAAGGTTCAGCTCTCTCTCTCTCCTCTTTCGTTGAGAATAACTTGGTTCCAGTGATCGAACCCTTCAATTAAAAAGGAAACAGTGGAATGATTTATCCTTGGATCTTATGGGATGGGTCAATATTATTAAGATTATTATTTTGCCTAAACTATTTTATATATTATGACTAGCTCTCAGTGTTACATCCCACTGAAATATTTCTGTAAAATTGATTCAGTATCAGTATTACATTTTTATGGCAGGGGCATACTCCTCATGTGGCTCTGGAGGTGTTACAGCTTCCTCATTCTCTTGCAGGTTTGGCCTTCCCCAATATTCATTTGTATTATTTGGCCACCCAGCTGGTGGTGATTGCCTACTCCCTCATGTGGGAAACGCCTGTGAAGCGACTGAGGCTGCCATACTTCTTTTGAATCTCTCCAAAATGTTATCTATAGGAGTGTTTCTGGCTTATGTTCAGGCACTGCCCTTATTTCTGTGACACTTTGTTTCCTTAAATATGTCATTAGTTGGCCGTCCTGTGGATGTTTGGTCCCACTCCCCATACTTGCCTCTCTGTGGTAATCCTTCCTTTCCGGAGCTGCAGAGCCTGCCATCAGCTGCCCTTCTGGTCCTCGAAGGGAATCAAATCCCTCTCTCATCTATTTAGGAATGCAGTAATGCTTACTTTTTCGCAACTCAGAGAGGAGTCACAGATTTCTCCTGGCATTTTTCAATTGCTTCATGCAGTTAAAGCCAAATTTGGGTCGACTTCTCTAATTCCAATCCAGTCTCCTCTAGAAAAAATGTTACGTTGAGATATCTCCACTAACCTGGTCTCAACATATTATGTGGAACTTATGGCCACTAGATTTTCCATATTTGATAAGCGTAAACAAAAATGGTAGGCACTTATTCCGGACCTTGATGTGGATGGAGTGATTTTGAAAATACGTATATGTCTTCTGTGATTGCCTCCAGAGATAGAATATTGCAAGTGAAATTTTTTAATGAGTTCTATTATACCCTGTCCCTTCTATATACTTTGAGTCTGCGTCCCAACCCACGGTGCTTTAAACGCTGTGATCAGAGCAGATTTTTTTTCACTCCTTTTTGGTCTTGCCCACATATATGTGCCTTTTGGTCTGAAGTTACCTTTTTATGAAGACTGGTTTGGGTTTCCCCAATATATGCAATCCCACCTTTTGCCTATTGGGTCTTTTTGGTGAACTGATGTTGGATTCTGGGGCTCAGACCCTCATCTGGTTCTATGCCACCTTCTCGTGTGGGGTAGCCCTAGGGCTCCTTCTCTGAGTTGCAGGAAACGTTTGGTTTATTAATCCTTGTCTCTATTTATAAGCTTACCTATAATCCGCAGCACTTTGATTTGTATTTGGGGACCATGGTCATGTGCTGCATTGAACTTTGTAATTTAGTATAATACCCTGGAGTTCTTGTTTACCCGGGAGTTCTTGTTTTCCTTGTGAATTCTATTGAGTGCACTGTAAGCTGATGCTAAATCTTGCATTTATGTACTGAGACTGTCTGCAACTTGATATTTTTTTGGCTTCTAAGTGTGTTACTGGGTATGTTGACCTGGTTTTCCCTTTGTGAGTTTGTTTTGTAAAAATGTTGATACTAAAAATCTTTAAAAAAAAAAAAAAAAGATTGGCGAGTTCTCTATAGTCTCTGTCATGGTGGGTGGGAAAGTGACAAGAGATTCAGGGTTTTGGGAATTATCTCTTTATTATAGCCCTAAATCATATTTATTTTGCTAGGTGCAATAAAATTGCCTAATCTTTACTATGAACATGGGCTTTCAATAGGGGATCCTACTGGAAGATAAATAAAAATGTATCAACTATGTTCCTAGTATTAGCACGTTGGAACGTATAATTATTGTTAAAGGACTAATTATTGCTATCCTTTCCACTTTCCCATCATTTTGGCTACAAGTATTCACTTTGTGTTTTTTGTTTTGTTTTTTAATACATTTTCTATGAGAAATTGTAGGTATATATTTTCATAAAATGGTCTTTAAATTAATGCTCCGTTTGTAATGAGTACTAATGTAATGTAGGCAGCTATTTGTATACAGATTAGAATACCCATTTTTTGGTAAAATATAAAAGATGGGGTTACATTAAGTAGATACAAAACATACGGAGCATTAACAGTGCGTGCGCCTGTGCAATGGCAAAACATCATGGTACTCAAAATTGTTCATAGGCGAAGTTTAAAAGCCTCTACTGCTCTTCAGTTTAGAGCTGACAGCAAATTATGGACCTTAAATTATTGCTCCGACGTTCACGGCGATACCTAACATGTATGGTGCAATCATCGTTTAGGTACACATACAACCACTTGCAGCTGGCAAGCTCAGTATGCCATACGTCGGTTGCTTTCTCCCTTCTGCTATAAGCTCAAAAGTTATAAGCTTAACTTTTAACAGGAAGGTTCCGCTGACGGTCCTCTGTAAACTTAAAAGCGGCCATTAGTGGATGACAAGCCGCTGATGACTGCTATTAACAAAATACCCCCCACCGTCACCACCATCATTTCACAGCATCCCTGCCTCTCCTTCCCACCTGGCTGCTGCAGCGTTGGCTGTTCATGTACAAGTGATCCAGCGTCCATACAGCCGCCGGATCATTTGTACTGAGCGG
>NW_017307199.1:646569-675099 GCF_000935625.1 Nanorana parkeri
CTCCAGGGCCGCCGTCGGCTTCCCTGGGCGTCGCCCGGGACCGGATCTCCCCGCAACGATCGGAGAGAGATTCAGCTGCTTCCAGCTGCTGATCTCTCCTCCAGTCACTGGGCCCGGAAGTGATGTAATACACATCACTTCCGGTGTCACTATTTACATTCTCCGACTCTTAGAGCCAGGAGAAGAAGCTGGGGAAGCAGATCTCTGCTTCCTGAGCTTCTTTGGGGTCCTTAGGTGACATTCGGGGTCTGAAAGACCCGGAATGTCTCCATAAAGATGACCTATAACACTCTTATCATTTATTCACATAAACACGCGTGGGAGAGCCTACTTGCGAAAACGACAACTGCGCTACACATGTTACATATCGCCACAAACGTCGGAGTGAAAGAAATAATTCTAGAGCTATAAATCACTGTTAGCACTAAACTGATGAGTGGTAAAAGCGTTTAAAGTGTTCCCTATGGGAAATTTTGGGTATTGAAGTTTTTTTGCGGCTTCACGGGTGAACACAATTTTTATCATTTGTGTGCAAATAGTAAGAAATTGCTACGGGCAGAAAATGGTTAACATAAGTTGCTTAGTTACAGTTTTGCTTGCCTTCATTTTTTTTTTTTTTTACTTTTTCGCAAAAAGGCACAATTTAAAATTTACAAATATTTGTTATTAACTCAATACAGTTTTATTAGTTTGGATTTAGTGGAAAACATTTTTTTTGTGAACTGATGATTTTTAGTGTGCTTTTTTATCAATTTAATTGTGGTTTTTTTTGTTTAATATTGATATGATAAACATTTGCGACATTATCGCAGGACCTACAAAATTAGTAGCACCATCTTTTTATTCTACCAGGCCTGTGCTTTTAGAAAATGTATGGTTTGGGGGGTCTTTTACAAACGCTAAAAGCTGCAGTTGGAAAAAAAAGGTAATACAATTGCAAAAATGGTGTGGTCAGCTGAGGTTAAGTGTTGCGCAGGGCCTGGCAGCAAAAGGATTAATTTGTTTTATTATTTTTTACTTTATCTTTTTTTTACCCCTAAACTTTATTGCTATCACACAGGGGATAACCAGCCCCTATGTGACAGCATTTGGAGGTGACAGGTTTATTTATTGAATACAGCAATATGAAAAAGTGTAGCATGCTATCCCTTAGAAACAATGCAGTGGTTTTATATCTAGTTTGTCTCTGGCCAGTACGTAAGGTGGTTCAGTTTTAGATTGGATTAATACCAAACTCATTGCAATTGAGATGTTCTACATATTGTGTGAAATGGGTATTTCATTGTGTTTTGGGACATTTAAGTACATTTTTCACTAAATTTTGGGGTTTGATAAGGAGTTGCGCTAATATCGTGCAACATAAAAATTTGCAACTGCCACCATTATATTCTATAGGGGCTTGGCTTTCACAAAATATATAATGTTTGGGGATTTAAATACTTTTCAGGCCTAAAATGTGGAATAACATGGGTGCAAATGTTTTTTTTAAAAAGCCCTCAGTCATGAAAGGGTTAATATGTTTCTGTTTTATAATTTTGCTGTATACCTGTAGCCCTGTATAGAAGTACCTCAAGATATCTGTACAGACGTTTGTGTGCACGTGGGGAGCCTTCATAACCAGGAGCACACTGCTTAATAGCCTTAACTTTTTCAGACATCCAGTGCTGATAAATCCCTCCTAGCATCCCACAGTTCAATGATTGTGGGTTGCGGGAAAGGAAACACTACAGCTAAAATCAGAGACCATTGATATCGGGCAGTATGCACTCCGGTTTGGGGTGTGCCAGAATGCCAAATCAAGGTATGAGCAGACACCATGAGGTATAGAACTTTGCGAAAATAGGATTTGGTGTTATTTTTATTTTAAAGGCCTTGGCTGCTAAATGAAAAATGTTGGAGAGGTTAAAATATCTACGAATCAATTGACCTTCTTATTTTTGGATCAATTCCCCGGTATTTTTCAGTGGTCACCACAAAGCCCCTTTCTTTCTCTTTCCCCTTTTTTTGAGGTTAAAATAGAATAGTGAGCCATAAATCATGAAAAATTAGGAAATGCTGAATGCACAACTCTATATCTACCGTGTTTCCCCGAAAATAAGACACTGTATTATTTTCTTTTTTGCACGAAAAAAGACACTAGGACTGTTAGGTTCCTGAACTGGCTGGGTTTTGGCTCCTCAGTATCCTGCTACAGCTTCCTTTACTCCTATTCCTCCTATTTGATTCAGGAGCAGAGCCATTGCCCTTGGAGCGGGTATCCCACGGAATTCTGGTTGTGTTGTTGCTCTTTCAAATCCCTGTGTCATCACTCGCACTAAGGAGAACAACTAAACGTCTGGCAGGCAGATTTAATCAACTAGCAAACATGGTAGAACAAGCATGAAATGGTGACACGCTTGACTATTTACAACTGGGAGAAAATGATAACTAATGCCTTTATAGTGGATAAGCAATACAATGCATCTGATATTTTGAAAAGCACATATTTGCATAAAAGAGCTATACAAGTAATTAAGTTGGTGCCCTTTTTTTTTATGAAGAGGGTTTTAAAGTATTTTGAAATGCTGATATTAAGACCTGCTCTCTGTAGTTATCCCTCTTGGATAGCTCACCTACTTTTTATGTATTTCCGCTATAAGCAAATTAGATTGTTAAAAACCACTGTTGCATTGATGTTCTGAGTTGCTGGATGCCATTTGATTCTGGTTCTGAGCTTTATCACCAATGTTACTATGTTGAAATGGCAAATTGTTCATAAATACTGCACATGGGACTAAAATAAGGCCTTAAATTTGACATGTCCAAAATTCCAAAAAATCCTACTTCACTGGGAGAATCAAGGACAATAACTACCATTCATCTGTAGCACCAATTTGCCTGTTAACATCATTATGTTTATTACTAAATTTCACATTTGTTACCAAGTCACAGAATAGAGTTTCTAGCAAATCCCATTTTCTTATGGTAAGTGAATATCTAAACCATTAAGCATGCGATGAGGCCAAAGTGATACTGTCCACAGGTTGGTGCACTGACACCTGTCACTAATTAAGACCTCTACAAATAGGGAATTTTATACTATTCGTGTAGCTGGCAAAGGTGGGTGTAGCTGTAAAGAAAGCTGGTGAGAAAGTGATGTAAAACTTAGTTTACCGTTTGTCCTATCTGAAGTTTTCTCTCTAGCCTTGCTTCTCTTTGCTGTAGCTCCTGAGAACTATAGTGCTTTAAAACCAATCTTCCACTATCTATGGCCTCAGCGCTGCCGTGGTTCAATGTCCCTTTGGTCAAAACTCAAAAGAGACGGGCAATATTGTAGACTCTAATAATGGGTAGGTTCAATCCACCCTCCCAACTTAGGGGCCATGAGTCACCATAAAGCTATATGTGGGCACCTCGACCTCCAGAGAAATTTTACAAAGTCTCATTCTAGGAGCCGAACATAATCATGTTTCAAAAGCATTTACATGGGTGGAAGGGGATATAACAGTCTAGCAAAAATTATAATTTTTATCCAAATAAAGACAGGGATAAGCTTTCCCAAATATGTATTTCCTGGATAATTTTAGTTAGAGTTAGGCAGTTCATTTTGCACAAAGTAGACCGTTGTTTACCCACCTAAATGCCAAGATAAGTAATATAGTGGGTGGTGGGCAGGAAACTAGAAAACCATCATCTGGACATTACTAGAGGGATGAGAGGACCAAGACAGCAGCAATCAACATAATTTTATAACCTGCAAGGAGCCAAAATCCTCAAGTAACCCTTTCATTTTAGGGAGATCTTGGTGGACATTTGAGGTAAATAGGAGCAGGTCATTGGCAAATAATGCATTACGGGATCTCCTGCCTTCCGGTGGTAAAACCATACCAGTCAGGGGTTTGGAGAAGGTATCTGGATAAGGGCTCAATAGCCAGGTTAAACAGCAAAGGTGATGAGGGACACACCTGACGAGTACCCTTCTGAAGAGAAATATGATGGGAGAGAAAGCCAGGGTGTGCACCCTAGCCATTGGTGAAAAAAAACGTGAACCCCCATATGCCTCAACACCTGGCGGAGCCATCCATGATAAAGGTTATCAAAAGCTTTTTCAGCCTCAATCGAAGTGATGGGTCCCCTAGGTGTCGCAGCACTCCTGCAATGTCCCAAAACTGCCAAGACTTTATGGATGTTGGCAACAGCTGCCCTCCCCTTAATAAATCCCACTTGGGAGGGTTTGAATCAATGATTGCAGAATGGTCTCCAGTCTGTCAGCTATGATTTTAATTAGCACTTTTGTGTCTACGTTGATTAGGGAAATTGGTCTGTAAGAGCTTGGAAGGGTAGGATCCTTTTGCTGCTAAAACTTTTATATAGGCTTTGTTGCCAGTGGCAAGTTTTACCATACTTATGGAATTTTCAAGACCCAAGTTTCTCCATGCTAAGTTTTATATAAACATCTAAAGAGGTTTCAAACTCTCCCTTTACTCAGGCCCAGCAAAATCTGCTGACCTGGGTTAGGATCCGATTTCAAGTGTGTAAGCTTGTTTTAGCGCTTGACTAGCTTTAGCATGAAGTTCAACAGACCTTCTTTTCTTGGCATGAACATAAGCAATGAGTTTAACATGCACAAAAAGTCTTCCCTGCCTCCCAGGAGAGAATGGAAGACCAAGAAGGATCAGTGTTCCTGGCACAGTATTCCGAGGAAGCTAAGACAAACTCTTTAAAATGGGAATCATTTGAGAGGTGTGGGGAACCTCCAAATACAGAAATCCCCTCAGGAGTTCACAGTACACTTTAAGGGCGATCTGTGCATGTTCAGAGATTAAGATATCATGAATGTATGGTCAGATCACCAGGGGAGGTAGCGACCGAGAGCAAAAGAAGTAGTCTCTTCTGGAAAATGTAACATTAAATAATTTAAAAAAAAATGAGTTATCAAATAAAGAAATGCTATTCCGAATAAGAATAGTGTCAGGTAAAACGAAAAAGATAGGGAAATACCACAGTGACTTCCTTTTTTCCCCAAAGCATTAAAAGTGCCCTCCAAGCAGAACTCCGGATTGGATCAACAACATCTAAGATATAACGAACATATAATTATACATGCCTGAGTGTCCATCAGGCGCCAAAAACAGTAATGGACTCTATGAAAGAATAAGTGGAATAAAACCGTAATAATGGTGTCCAAAAAGTAACGAGCCATAGATGATAGTATAATGCAGAAACAGGGCTGTGCATCAGAATTTGGTCTAAACCAGTCCCAAGGAGTGCAAGGGAGCAAATAGCGGACAATGCAAAACTGCCACCAGATGAAACATTCGATACCTAGCCCTGATTTTGTTGGGTTGGAGTCTTGGGATGGAGATGAGACTAAGGACTGCAGGGAAGACAGCAGTTGACAATTGAGGCAATTCCTCTAAGCGTATGGAAAGGTCGACGTGGGAGATGAGTGACTCTCTGTAAGTTGTAGCTGCCCCAGGATCAGTAAAGTAGAGTCTTTCACCATCCTGGTCTTGGAGAAGCAGTGTGGCCGGTTAAGCAAGACTGAACTGAATTTTCTTCTGTAAAAGCGCACAGCAGACTTTGGCAAACAATTTCTTCTTTCTGCTAACCTCTGGGGAATAATCTGAAAAGAGAAGGGCTTTTTATGGCCATCCAGCACGATCCAGCAGAATGGTATGCCCACAGAATGGCCATTTTGTGATTGTAGTCCAGGTATTTTACAATTACTGAGTGAGGAAAAGGAGTGTTGTTGACACAGTGGAAAGGTGCGCTTGTTCCACTGTGCGCAGACTATACCCTCGCTTCTGGGCATAGATTGCATTTCCAGAGTGCCTGTAAACCAACCAGCTTATATTGTTCCAGCAAGTCCACAGTACAGAGGTTTGATTTTTCTCCTGGATCTGTTTTGCAAGTCATCCAGCTTGTCCATCAGGTGAGATCATTGCTCCAAAGTAGCTTTGTGGAATACACGTGTTTTGCCCAAGTAATTCTCCAAGTGCATTACTCTAGCTTTGGCCTCAATAAGGCACTGTTTCTATGCTAATTGCAACTGCTTTCTCTGTGGTGGTAGGCGTGGCTAGCAGAAACGAGGATGGAGGAACCAACATGGATCCAATTCCCACTTTGCGCCCTTTTTGGCAGAGAAGGTCCAGGGACCGATTGTAATTTTCACCATCCTTGTGTGCTGCATCCTCAGGAAATTTCCCTCCACTGTTTGGACCTGGTTCAGGCGAGGTTTACTTCTCTGCAACAGCTTCCATCTGCAAGTCTGACTATTCTTCATAACAGGTTAGTTGGCCATGTATGCATGCATGTGAAATGGGGACATTTATTTGTAAGCTCCTTGAGGGCAATTTTTTTAAAGTCCCCACCCCTACATACACGCATGTAAACATGCGTCAGGTGCGCATACCTGCGAAAACGACGATTGCACCCATTACGCCGCACATGTTACATATCGCCGCGAACGTCGGAATGAGAGCAATAGTTCTAGGGCCATCAATCACTGATGATAACACTAAACTGATGAGCGGTAAAAGCTTTTAAAGCGTCGTCTATGGCCAATTTTGGGTATGCTAGTTTTTTTGCGAGTGCCGGCTCTATAGCCGGCGGATCGCTTGTATAGTAACGGGCATCGCTGCCTCTTTTCAAATAGCGGGGATTTCCCGCTCGCGCGCTCAGCACGCCCGAGTGGGCAGGTGTAACAGGACGTGTATACACGCCCAGTTACATCCAAGAAGCTCCCGGCCGGCCGTGTATACACAGCGGCTGGCCGGGAGGTAGTTAAATAGCACCGACAATTTAGGCAGCGCAATTTAATTTTTAAGCTTGACATGTTTGGTGTCTATTTACCCGACCTCGTCTTTTATATTTTACCAAAAAAGTGGGTAATATTAGTTGTTTTACAACATAATGTAAAAAAAAACTTTTTTTTTCAAAATTTTCAGTAATTTCTCCTGAATATAGTAAAAAATAAAACCCGCAGTGGTGATTAAATACCACCAAAAGAAAGCTCTATCTGTCCCCAAAAAATGGTAAAAAATTTGTTTCAGTACAGCGTTGCATGACGGAATAAATGTCAGTCAAAGTACTGCAGCGCTGAACACTTAAAAATGGCCTGGCCAGGAAGGGGGTCTAAACACCTGGTCTTCAAGCGGTTAAATACCAAGCATAAAATAATTCCGGAGGGTCATGATATGGAGTGACCAGCTTCCCACTCCACTATTGCTAGGTGGAGTAGTCAGACCATCGCTCAGGCCTATGAGCTGAAGGGGGGAAGGTTCCTCCATTTCCAGTCATTGCTCACTCCTGTGGAAGTGCTACTACTTTTTGGGTGTTTTGGCATCGGGCTTCAACTTCCCTAAATCTGTAAGGTTGCTACCTAGTCCTCTCTGTACATCTTTGTTGAGTTTTATCAGGTGGACATTTAGGCCTCTGTGGATGTCAGTTTTGGCCTGTAGCTCCTTTTTTGGGTGGCTTTTTGTTTCTAGCTCTCTGTTTCCTGTTGGGATTGTTGTTCCTTGAACCTGTTGCCATTGTTTGGTGTGTTCCCCACCTCTCTGTTAGACTACTTTTGAACATCCCAGTGGTTAATTAGTAGTAAACTCTCAAACTTTTTTTCAATAATGAAATTTAAAAAAAATGAATTTAAATAAAACAGGATTTTTGTCTTACCTGTAAAATCCTTTTCTTGGAGTACATCACATGGCACAAGACTCTCCCCTCCGTATTTTGTGATCCACTATGTTCTGCTTGCTACATAACTGAGGCAGACTGGAAAATAAAGCTAAAAACAGCCCTGCATAACCCCTCCCACTCAGTGTCCAATTACCTGAAGGTAGCTGCAATAACCCATTGGTTAAGAAATTTAACTCCCTGTGTTCTGTGATCTGCTCTGTCACAGTTCAGTTGCAGCTGAGTTGTCACTTGTAGTTCTAAAAGTATGTGCAAATCTTTTACCCATGGTTCTACAAGCATGCACAGCTATGCTGTTGCTTGCAGTCCTCCCAGGCATGTGATCTGTTCCAAACTTGCACCAGTCTGGCAGCTTTAGGGGATGACTGGTCTCACCTGCTGATTCTTATGCAGCTTCTTAGACGATCAGTGCGGTCAGCTTGTGGCCAAATCCTTTCTCACTTCTATTTAAACTCTGTGCAGCTCACGGCCCAAGCAACACTTTCTTCCCAGCTAGTTTATGTGCCTCTGGTCACTTATGAAGCTGCATTTCCTGTTGTTTATCTGTGTACTGACCTCTGACTTGTCCCTGGAAATCCTTGTTTGCTGCTTGCCCTGACCTTCGGCATGTTCCCCGGTATCCTGGTCTACAGCCTGTCCCGACTGCTGGTTATGTGTTTAGATGAAGCACTGCGATCTGGATGGCATCCCAGTCTTAGTCCATAGGGTTCAATATTGGGTTGGCCCACCCTTTGCCGCTTCAACAGCTTGGGCATAAAAGATCTAAGAAACGTAAAGAGAGGAGGTGCTCATCCTCCTCAGACTCTTGTCATGTCCATTCTCCAGGAAGGCACAGTCAGTCTCAAGTCAAATACAGGACCTGCTTATCCTCTGAGCAGGAGTCCGGCGTTCCCACCAGGTTCCTACTGGTCATGTTCATCACAAGCCTTACCGGGGGAAAATGGTGTGTCTAGGGTGCCTTAAGGAAGTGGCCAGAGACAGGGAAGCTGATTCGTTGGAAATTAGATCTTACATTCATCAAGCTGACAAGGACAGTCTGCAGTATCTGCGTCCGTCGGTGGTATTGTCCTCTCGGGACACAACATCTAGAGTATCTAAACCTGTAGATGTTTCGGATGAAGGTGAGGTCATTTCAGACAGTTCCTCCACGCCGGAGGGACAGGAATTCCTTTCATTTGATTTCAGCCTCATTATACTCTTCAACACGGCTATCAAAGAGGCCATCAAATGGGAAGGGTGCGATCTGCCTAAGAAGGCTCCAAAGTATTTCCCAGGCCTAAAAAGAGAGGGACCTACCTTCCCCTTTATGCCAGAAATCAAGGATTTCTGGCATAAAGATGGAAAATTGAATTTTCAGAAACGCTTCCTAAAGCTCTACCCTTTGATTGCAGCCGATACAGCACTGTGGGACTCACCGCCGGCGGAAGATGTAGCCTTGCAGCACCACATATCCCTTCCACTGACAATTCCGTAGCTTTTAAGGATGCAATGGACCGCCGTATAGATTCAGATTTAAAGAAGATCTACTCTACAGCTGGGTGGACATTGCGTCCCGCTTTGGCACTGACTTCGCTCTGAAAAGCTTTGTATGTCTGGGTATAGAATGTTGATACAGCTCTTAAGTCAGGCCTCGGCAACACCCAGATAGTGGCCGATCTGGAAGAGCTGAATTTATCCGCAGATTTTTTGGCCAAATCTTCCATAGATCTAGTTCTCCTTTCATCTAAATTAATGTGTCATTCAGTCACTGCAAAAAGAGCATTAAGGCACTGGTCTGCTGATGCAGCCTCGAAGAAGGCATTGTGATCTATCCTTTATAACGGTACAAATCTCTTTGGCAAAACACTGGAAGACACCATTAAAAGAGTGACAGGAGGAAAATCGTGACTCCTTCTGCACAGATTTAGATGGAGACAGCAGCCCTTTCGAGCCAACCAGGGGTCACAAAGGTTTAGAGATGCAAGAACATATAGACCCGGAAGACCGTTTTCCAGACCCCAGTGGAGAGGAGCTCAGTCATCCCACTTGTGAGATATCAAGACTAAGTCTGGAAAGGCAGCTAAAGCTGTGAAACAATTCTGAAGGTGCGCACACCCAGGTTCCCCGGTAGATGCGAGAATGTTAGCCTTCAGGGGCACCTGGGTGGCGGAAGTAAAGGGCTCTTGGGTCAAGACTATAGTCAATAGCGGATATCGTATAGAGTTCAAGACTGTTCCCCCCACTGTGTTATGTGAGCACATTAATTCTGCAAAAGCAGTTGAAGAAAAGAATGCTTATCAACTATATCGGGGAACTGTTAATGAAGAAAGCTATTACTCCGGTACCCCGAGAAGAATGTGGTCAGGGTTTCTACTCCCCATTTTTCTAGTAACAAAAGCCTCAGGGGGCTTCAGACCAGTCCTCGACCTGAAGAGGTTGAATGTTTTTGTTCAAGTAAGCTCGTTCTGAATGGAGTCAGTCCAGATGATTATCTGTGTGGTCCAGACGGGGTAATGGATGATAGCGATAGATTTAGAGGATGCTTATTTCCATGTGCCAATAGTGGATTGTCATCAGAAATACCTTAAATTCTCGATATCGGGGCCACATTTTCAGTTTTGTGCTCTGCCGTTTGGCCTTTCCACAGCTCCACTGACCTTCTCAAAGATGTTAGTGGTGAATGTAGCTCTTCTTCGGCTTTGCGGAGTCAAAATCTTCCATTACCTGGACGACATCCTAGTGTTGGGTAATTCAAGACAGTCTACACTTGCCCATCGTGATCTGGTCTTGGCAACCCTGTTCCACCTCGGATGGTTCATGAATTCCGAAAAGAGTCATCTCATCCCAACTCAAAGAATGGAGTATTTAGGAGTAGTGCTAGACTCCTTACAGGAGAGGGTGTTTCTTCCAGATCGCCGCAAGGTGGAAATTTCCGCCTGTGTCAGCAAGGTCATCACCTTACCAGTTTTGCAGGCCTGAGACACCATGGTACTACTAGGGATGATGATCTCATGTATTCCAGTGGTACAGTGGGCGAGATGGCACATGCACCAGTTCCAAACTTGTTTTCTGCAGCAATGGAACCACACAGCATTGGGGCAGAAGATCATTCAGCAATGCAGAGGAACTTATCTTGGTGGAAGGAGTCCCCGTGCCTCTCTCGAGGACTGCCTTCTTGGTCTGGGAACCTGGATCACGCTGATTACAGATGCCAGCCTACAGGGGTGGGGAGCGCACTGTTTGGGGCATCAGATCCAGAGTCGATGGGAATGTCCTGTGACGACACAGTCCAACTGGTTAGAATTGAAAGCGGCCTCCCTAGCGCTGAGCAAAAGTCAAATTGATGGACAACAAAACGGCTGTCTCTTGCATCAGGAGGCAGGGTGGAACCAGGAGCAGTAGTACCTCCATGGTTCTTCCTGAACAGCAGGGACCTCCTGTTCCAGGGGCAGTGACAACATCCCAATACCAAGAAGTTGCATCTAGCAGCATGGCTGCTGAGTCCTCAAGATGGAGAACCATCTTGGAGAGGTTTGTCGTGCCAGGTGACCAACACCTTATTGCAGTCTAGGGGTCCATCCACTATCGCTACTTACTCCAGGATTTGGGATAAATTTCTGACGTGTGCAAGTCGGAATAATTTTTCGCCTTTGCAGGCAGAACTAACGAATGTATTACATTTCTTACAGTCGGCCTTGGACACTGGACTGGCGTACAACAGGGTTGTGGGGGAAGAGGCCCTTGTCCCCATCGGCATGGGGACATCCTCCCAATGCCGAGGGCACGTGGCCCGGTAAGGTGCAGGGAGGTGGGGGGGGACCCCACGGTTTTCCCATTTTCGGGGGGCTGGGGTTCCCCCTTAAATTCCTACCAGACCTAGAGGGCCTGGTGTGGATTTTGGGGGGAACCCCACACACTTTTTTTAACTTTGGGGGGAGTCATTCCTACCAGACCTAAAGGGTCTGGTATAAATTGGAAGGGGGAACCTCGCACTTTGCTGCAACAACGGTGGCCAGGCTGTTTCAGAGTCCAAAGGGCATCACCGTAGTGCCCGAAATGGGAACGGAAATGGAAACGGAAGGCCGTTTTCCATTCATCGCCCTGTTTGATGCGAATAAGGTTGTAGGTCCCTTGCAGGTCGAGTTTCGTGAAGCATCCGGCGTCCTTCACCATGTCAAACAGGTCGTGATGTCATTCAAGGCCCTATAATCCACACAAGGCCGAAGACCACCATCCTTCCCAACAAAGAAAATACCAGCTCCGACCGGTGAGGTAGAGGAACAGATGAATAATTTCGCCAGGCTTTCCTCTATATATTCCCTCAGGGCCTTGGACTCTGGCTCCTGGGAACAGGTCAACGGGGCAATCGTAGGGTCTGTGGGGAGGCGAGGTGTCTGCTCCTGTTTTCTCAAACACGTCCGAGTAATCCTGGTATTTGCTAGGCAGCATATGTTCAGTGGTACCTAGGGCCACTTGTGGACTTGGAGCAGAGGGAATGCAGTGGGAGGAACAAAACGGAGACATGAACGTGATGTGCCCGGTCGATCAGGGGGTTGTTTTTCTTGAGCCAAGGGATACCCAGTATAACTGGGAATAAGGGAGAAGGCACAATGTCCCATACAAACTCCTCGAAGTGGAGGCCACCAATGAAAAGGAACATGGGGTGAGATTCCATGGAAACAGGACCCGTCTTTAACGTGCTGCCATCCACCATATGAAGTTGGGATGGGCGTTTCTTGGGGCGCAGCGGAGTCTGCAGTCAGGAGGCAAGGTCAAGATCCAAAAAACAGCTACTAGCACCGGAGTCGAGGATGGCGGAGAGATCAATGCCACTCCCGTCCAGCTGCAGGGAGATATGGATAGTAAGGTGAGACGAGTTGTTATACATAGGCATATTCAAGCATACTGCAAGTAAATTAGGACTACCTGCAGGAGGTTTGATGGGGCAGTCCTTCAGGACGTGGCCCAGCTTTGCGTAGTATAGGCGCAGGACCCATCACCTCGCTCTCTTGACTACGGACAGGGGCCCTCAGACTACTCCGATCTGCATAGGCTCCTCTTGGACAGCATCTCCAGTCCTCTGAGGAAACAACTTGGATGTAGATGTCACCGGCACGACAAAAAACAAATGGGTCAGTGCAAATCCATTTCTGGAAATGTTACTCGAAAATTCAAGTGCTTTCGGGGCCACACAAGGTCCCCTTCATCAGGCTCAGAGTTGACCTGGTAAGACAGAAAACCCCAACCAGTATATATACACACATATACTATAACAAGGAATCAAACACACTAACACATCTCCCCACCCCCTGACGTCGCAATGACGTTATATTCCCGCCATTAGCATTTCAAATAATGTAAACACAGACTTTAATCAAAGTGCAATGAACATAAACTGTATCAATGTCATTAAACATATGAAACAAATCATACCATGTTGAAGAGATCAGTCCATAGTATAAATCAAAAAGGGAAGAAAAGAATGAAACATACACATAACTGTCCACATTAAGTCGGTATAGCGGGTAACGGCTAGGGAAGGGTACTGCCCTGGGGGACATGTATCAATGAAAAAAAAAACACTTTTAAAAAATAACATTTTTAAAGCAAAAATGACATTTATATACATTTTATAGATTATTTTGCATTTTTAATGTTTCATTTTAAGTGATGTTAAATCACTGCTCCTTTAAAAATGGTATTTTTTAAAAGTGTTTTTTTCATTGATACATGTCCCCCAGGGCAGTACCCGGATCCCCATACACTTTTTATGGCCAATTAATTGCATATAAGGCTTCAAAAAGGGGACATTTAATTTTCTGAGTTCTACCCCCATAGACTTGCATTGAGTTCTAAGTTCGAATTAGAACTTTTTCCATGTTCGAAAGTTCGAGTTAGAACCGAACACGGGGGTGTTCGGCTCATCCCTAGTAACGGCCACGGGTTGTCATGGAAACCAGGACGCTCGTCTATGAAGGAAATCTGCAGAGTATTGCGGAGCTGTCATGCCGCTGTGTCTTGGCTGTACAGACACAGTCTAAAAGATGACAAGCTCCACCCCCACACCCTAGTGTGAGACAAGAAAAAAATCGTCATAGACACCCAATTCAAATATCAATAGAAATCCTGCTTTTGAGCAGATCGGACACTTTAGATTTATCAGACAGACCAAGGATGGTGGATCAATTTAGATCAATTGTTCAATGAAGTCTCTAATTATCGGATTCCACCTGTGTTTTGCACATTTAGTTGAGAATTTAATGACACCGAAGTGATAAGAAACGATTTAAAGGCCTTCTTTGAACCATGTTCATGATTATCAACGGATGATCAACTGAAAACCGAGATATTGTTACTTTGCTATGAACTTGGTTGGAAACACAGACACAGGCAGTCCTCAATTCTGCTTAGAAGTCTTATTTGTGTATAACGTCCATGATAGATTGGTTATAAACCAGTAAGGGATATACACATCAATAAGAATCAAGTTTTCAAATGACTGTTGGGCAGATTAATCTATGGTGATATTGTGTACATATCAGATGGTGGAGACAGGGTTAACCCCTTTAGGTATGAATGTTGTTGTACATGAATGAAAAGACTACGTTGTTTATTTTTAGAGTTTTTCTTTGGAGTTGGTGCAATATCAACTTTATTTATCTATTTATGCAATATTTATCTATTAAAGTATTTTTATATGTTTCTTCATTCATGGTCTGAAGTAACTTCTTTGGTCAGCGCACAGGATAGTGCTTGCGACCGCTTCCAGTAATGGCTTCAGCAGTTCCTGCGGGTTCCATGGTAGGGTTGAGTTATTATGTCAGGAGGTATTGTCGCCTTGAGCCATGAAGTGGAACCCACTGGCAGGAAATGGACAATAGATCCGTAAAAAAGGCACAAAGGGGCAATCCAAAAGGCGAAGTCAAAGCCGGTCCGGATCGAGGCAGGCGGCTAGGTTCAAGAACAGAAGGCAGTCCAAAGAGTCAGTAACAAGAATTCAGATGAGGGATCAGGGAACTGCAGCAGTAGCAAACACAAGAGGCTAGGCGATTGCACCATATAGGTAGAACAACTCAGCAACAAGCCAGGGCTCTCATTGGAATTTATACTCAGTGGGAACCAAGACCACCCCTTGGTTGCCGAGACAACAAGGAGGCTTCTCTATCCAGGAGCCAATGGCATGAGAGAAAGGGCAGAGGGTGTATGCTGGGAACCTCCCCCAGCAAGGCCCACACCTGACAGCACTAACGTGCGCGGACGCACTATGCACACACCCCATGCACAGTCTGTCCACCTTACGTGTGCACCCGCTGCACATTTCACGCAGGCGCACCCGCAAACCTGGTGCCAGGAGTCCTGCCAGGAAGGAGACCCTGTGCTCTATGCCGTAGCTGGCGACCCTGAGGTGAAGTGACACCTCTGGTTCCCTGACACAAAGCCACATTGGTTGAATAGTTGATAAAAACACAGAATGGACCAATTGATCGCATAAGTGTCAAGCATGTCTTGCCACTAATTGTGGGGTAAGGGCCAACTACTTCAGCTATCTTGGGGCATAGCTATAGAATATGCCAATGCCTCTTTAACCTTTTGCCATCTGCCTGTTCTAATAGAATGCCCGGATGGCTTACAACTCCCAGCGGGGTCACGTAAATGTACATTTTATTATTTTTTTTTTTTTTACCGCACGAGCAAGCAAGTTTTAACACACTGTCCTTTGGACACACCCTATCCACCACATGCCCCTGTATTCTGCTACCATGTCCAGGAATAGATATAAAATTATGAGATTTCTTAATTTCAGTGACGATTTGATTCACCCTTTCAGAAGTGGCCCCACATATGACAAGATCCAAAAACATTAGGTCACTCAATTTTTCCCCCCAGAAATGTATATCCCCCCCCCGCAGCAAAATATCTGCATTGATGAGCTCCTCGTACATTTTACAGGCTGGCTTGCCACAAAACAGTATATCTGCAGTAAACCTGCCAGGTATGGGGGTGACATTTTACAAACTTTGTGAAGAAAGAACCAGCTGCACATATGATTTCTGTGTGTAGGAAGGGAGGGATAGCAAGCTGGAGCCCCCTGGGTGCCCATCTTAGATTGGAAACAGTGGAAACATTGTGTGGGACCTACTGTCACCCTTATTCCATCAGGGATAACATCTCTATGCGGGCAATTTTTATACAAGTGTGTCCCTGTTCAAGCACCTTTTCTTCAAACAAACCCTAGCCTGTGGTACAATGCAACCAAATCACAATGGCTTCCCCAAAAATCAAGTCCACAGGAAACTGAAAAGGGGAGAGTCAGCCAGTTTGAGGAATGAGGAACTTTTAGCCCTCAAATAGAAGGACAAACCTACCCCTTCCATATGCAGATTATATTCATGGACACAGAGAGGTTTTGGGAACACACCAGAATGTCTCTAAACTTCCACTGAGGTATCTGGGTGGATAGATGAAAGGACATAAACCCCAGTAGAAGTTCAGAGACATTCTGGTGTGTTCCCAAGACCTCTGTGTGTCCATGAATATAATCTGCATATGGGTGGTGTCGATTATAATGACCGGATGATGCAGCCCCACTTGGCATCCAGAAGATCACAGCACTGGTACAAAAAAAAGTTTCAATCTATCTTTTCCAATTGGCTATGTATAATTAGTTTGTGATTTAGAAGTTTGCAAGAAGAGCTGGTTGTTACCTACAATATCAAGAGGAAATTATTACAGCAATGATTTACCAGGAAAGCCCTAATCCTGAAAGATTTCAGTCTGATGCAGTCAGCAGGCTGCATGAGACACATTTCCCCAATGTTTTGCCTTCCAACGAAGTAGGCCGGACGCCCCAAAAAAGATGCCACGTGTGTAGCAAAAATGGAATAGAGCATGACACACATCACTATTGTATTGTATCTCTATAGAGATATCTCTATATATTTCTATCTAGCTCTATATATTTCTGTATCTCTATATATTTGTGTGTATATGTATGTATGTATGTATATGTGTATGTATATATATTTCCTGGCCCTCCTCATGTCAGCCTACTGTGGGTCATCCCCGCCCTCATGACCCCCCTTAGGACCTCCCTAATAGAGAATAAAAGGAGGCCTCCCATACCCTCCTATGTTCTTTTTTCGTCCTCGCTCCGGCTAGTGGGCTGGGGCGTTTTGAAAGAAAGAGATCGAGTGAATAATATTCCCGGCCGGGTTCAGCCTCTCCCGGCTGGTCGGCGGCCTGTCTGGCAGTAACACTGCCTTATGGTCAGCGTCCCTTGGTGCGGGGACTGGATTATGGGGTCTAAAGGGCCCTGGGATGGCGGCATTGCTAGTTGCAGGTTTTTTACCTCGGATCAGGTTCCTGTGTCAGCGGGGGAGGCGGCTCGCAGGGAGCGTCGCGGTTGCTAGGCTGCAGCTGCGGCATGACGAGGGCGGAGGCTCGGGGCGTGCTGGCGTCCTGTTGTCATGACGACGGGGCATGATTTATTCGGCGCTCCGGAGCAGCTGTCTCCTCCTCTTCCGATCTGCAGTCTGCTGTTCTATACGCCGACGAGGGAGCTGGACGAGGCTCTCTACAGGTTAGTGCTTTGTTTCTGGGCTCGGGCTCTAATATATAATATAATATATATCTGTCTATCTTTGTATTTCTCTATCTTTATTTTTCTCTATATCTCTAAATGTCTCTAACTCTATTTTTATATCTATCTCTATATATCTCTATCTATCGATCTGTCTGTCTTTATTTCTCCAATCATCTTCCAGGACAGCAACCTGAGAGATGATTTGGCTCTTCAGTCTACAGGAAACACAATCAGACAAGTTTAAAAACCCTTCCCACCCTCCTCGTTTCTCAGTTTTTGATTTGTGTTTCTTACTATCCGGATCAGCGCAATGTTTTTGTTTCTTTGACTCCCGACTGGATGGCCTTGTGGTCAGCGGTCCCCCTCTGTGTGGCTCTACTAGGGTACTGGGTTTCCTGAGCCTTGCCTTCTAGACCACAGAAGTTTCCCCTAAGAAGAAAAAGCTGGGTCTCTTCCCTAGGCTGTGGGTTGACTCCCGGGCTTGTTATTCCCCCAGGCTCTACCCTGTCTGGTGCCTCCTTGGAGTGCTTCTTCCATGTGGTGAGAGTGGGTGGGGATGCAGGGCCGGAGTGAGGTATTTTCGCATTCCAAGCCTCGTTCTGAGTCTGGGAACATCACTTCTGGTTGCAGCATTACATCACTTCCGCCCATCGCCACGAGGACGCCGGCCAGACGGAGAGGGGAGCTACTGCAGGCCACCAAGGCTGACATGGACGAGGAAGTCAAGCCGGTGATGAGGTCCAAGGTAGCTGTGAGTGATCATCATGGACATGGGGGTTGTTGGTGCAGTCTTAGGTGGTGGGTGCCCTTATCCTTCCCAGTTGCTGTATTGATTACTGCCTGATATTTTATCTTATGCCTCTCTCTTTTAGGAAGCACATGTTACAAGTTATGAGAATCCTAGGAGTTATGACTTCTGCGATTCCAGCAGTAACATGGGCTCAATTGCCCCTTCAATCTTTTCTTCTGTCAAATTGGGATCGTCGGAAAGAATCTTTGGAAGAAAAGGTCTCTTTACCTATGGCTTTACTTCAATCCCTAACTTTGTGGTTAAATCCACTAACATTGTCAAGAGGCAGACCCCCAAAAAAGTCACTATAGATGTAAGTTCATGGGGGTGGGGAGTTCATTCTCCAGGGTTGCAGGCTCATTCTCCAGGGTCTTGGGCCTGAGTTTATGAATGCCTCCTCCAACCTAAGAGAATTGATAGCAGTGAAGCAGGCCATGTTAGCGTTTCAGCACAAGTTTGAAGGGGAGGAAATACTTGTCTTTTCAGACAATGCTACAACATTAGCCTATTTAAACCATCAAGGGGGTACCAGGTCTCCCAGTCTTCAAGTAACTCTTCAGTCTTCAGTTTCTTCTGTGGGCAGAGGAGCATTTCCTCTCGATCTCTGCAGTCCACATGAAAGAGACATCCAATATGGTAGCAGATTACTTGAGTCGAGCACCTATTTTCTAGGGGGAATGGGAGCTTCATCCAGAATTTTTTCCCAGATTGTCGACCGTTGGGGCATTCCACTAGTCGACTCATTTGCAATGAGAATGTGGTTTCCATAACTACAAAGTAGGGTTGGGCTCTATGTTCGAATCGAACTGGAGTTTGACTTGAACATCGCTATATTGTGTGTCCCCCGAACACACAAACTATCAGGGCGTTTGGCAGGCTGTTCTCCCGCCGAGTGCACCACAAGGCACTGCACCTTGTGAAGCCCTGATTGGCTGAAGCCTTGCACCTGACCACAGGTGTAAGACTTTGCCCAATCAGGGCATAGTACTCTGTAGGATGACATTGCCCAATCATGGCTCACAGCTAAGTCCCAGCACCACACCATATAAGGCTGCTTACACCGCTTTGTCCACAGCTACTTCTGCCGTAGCCCCACCATCATGCACGGAGGAGTTAGCTGAATTGTTTGAACATAGCGTCAGTCACATGATGCTGGAGGATGTGCAGCAACTACAATGGTCTGATGTTGGCTCTGAGATTGAGGAAGGGAGTAACATGAGCCTAGAGAGAAGGGGGGTGCCAATGACGGACCACAAATTGGTAGTCATGTTCCACCAGCTGCAGCATACTGCCAGGTTGGCTCCTATGACAAGGACAGAGGTGATGATGATGATGTCACTGACTCTACTTGGGTGCCTAATCGAACAGAGGAGAAAAGTGAGGAGGAGGCACAACCGCAACGAAGCAGGATGTCCTCCAGGGGCAGCCGTAAGAGCAGCCACCCTATTGCATCAGATGGCAGCGCTGCACAGGTACAGGGTGCTGTTGTCTCCCAGCACACATCCAGGAACTCAGCTGTGTGGGAGTTTTTCAGCACATGTGCAGCAGACCGCAGCATTGCTATTTGTGTCTCAAGCGGATCAAGCATGGCAAAAACATCAGCCGCTTGGGTACCACGTGCTTGAAGAGATATCTGACCACCTGCCATGCAACCCATTGGCAAGAGCACCAGAAAAAGGTCCACACTTCTCCTCGCTCCTCACCTGTCATCTCTACCCACACTATATGCCATGTCATGTCATGTCAACCGCCTCCACTGAGGGGGATGATGGTGTAGCAATGGGTGCTGCAGGTCCTTCCGCCAAATCTGCCAGCAGCCCACCAGCTGTAGATTTGACCAGTGAAATTTTGCTGCCTCAGCAAAAAAAAAAATAATGTCCCAGTCATCCACATGCTCAGTGTCTAAATGCCAGCTTGGCCAAATTGCTAGCATTATATCTGCTGCCTTTCCATCTGGTGGACTCTGCCCCCTTCCGTGAGTTTGCAGAATGTGCTGTACCACAGTGGCAGGTTCCCAAACGCAATTTCTTTTCACATAAGGCCATTCCAGCTCTGTACCATCATGTGGAAGGCAATGTTTTGGCCTAGTTGGACAAGGCAGTCAGCAGCAAGGTTCACATGACACGTGGTCCAGCAAGCATGGTCAGGGACGTTATATTTCCTTCACGGCACACTGGGTAACTCTGCATGCAGCTGGGAAGGATGCAGGATGGAGCTCAGTGCTGGAGCTTGTTCAGCCACCATGCCTCCAAAAATCTGGTGGTGAGGATGTGAGATGTGTCTGCTCCACCCCCTCCTCTTCCTCCTCCACAATGGCCTCTTCTGCTGAATTGTCCTGTGAGCCAGCAGTTCTCCCTAAGTGCACAAGGGGCTACGCAATGGGTCAGGCTAAAAGATGCCGTGCAGTGTTTGAGCTGGTTTGTCTAGGGGACAGGAGCCACGCCAAGGCAGAGATTCTTCAAGCTCCTGCAGGGGCAGGCCTAGAGGTGGTTAACGCCATGGCAGAGTGAGCCAGGAATGGTTGTATGTGACAATGGCAGCAACCTTCTCTCCAACCTCTGACTGGGAAAGTTGACACATGTACCATGCTTGCCACACATCCTCAATTTGGTTGTGCAGCTGAAGCAGGAACAGGAGGCAGAACAGCAGGAGGAAGGGGAGGACTTCCTTTCCTCTCAAAGGCCCCTTTTATTCAGAAACCATCCCTGCAGGGCTGCAGAACACACAAGAGGAGGAGGAGGATTATGGCAGCCGTGGGGGCATTGAAGCAGAGGATGACATACAGCAATCCTCAAGGGAGGGTTTTCAGTCCCCAGAAACCCAAGGAGTAGTACGTGGCTGGGGGGAGGTAGTTCATGATAGTGTCATCCCCAGTGACCCTAAAGATTCTGATTCTCATGCCTCCTCAAACTTACGGTGCATGGGCTCCATTATTCTGCAAAGCCTGCAAAATGACCTGAGGATTTGTAGTATCAAGGTATAGGGACCCTTACTGGTTGGCAACCCTTCTTCATCCACGTTACAAGCTTAAAGTTGCAGAGCTCATCCTGCCCTCACAGAGGAGCACATGATGAAACAACTTGAGGACGCGTTGAAGCAAAACTTGTGTAACACCTCTCCAGACACTGGTAGGTTACCATGTAATAAAAGAGGTGTTTCTGAGGCTTCGGTTAGTCAAAGGAAGAGTGGTGGAGAAGGGGACCACCTGACTGATGCCTTTTTAGTATTTTTTTTTTTTTTTAAAAAAAAAGAACTAAATGCCACCTCAGTGAGGCATACTGACCTGGCCAGCTGACAACAGTTTTGTTCTGCCGTATGCCTTACGGTGGTGGCAGGGCAAGGGTTAAGGGGACCCCCCAAGCACACTCTTTACAGGAATTTTTCATTTTTATTGTTTCCCTTTAGGTGATTTTAAAAATACTGCTCCTTTTAAAAACTGTATTTTTTAAGTTTTTTTTTTTTTCATTGACAATTGATTTTCAAAGTTCTGGTCCCATACACTTGCATTGAGTTTCAACCGAACTCAGGTCTGTTCGGCCCATCACTACTACAAAGAAGATCAATTCAGCTTCCATGGATTCTGCCCCTCAGACCGGATCTTCTGTCTCAGGGCCCAGTTTGGCATCACGACCCAAAGTTTTTTCAATTAACGGAATGGATATTGAAAGGAGGATCCTAGAAAAGAAAGGATGTTCCTTAAAAGGTTATTGACACCCTTCTATCCAGTAGGAAGATAGTAACAAGAAAGATCTACAACAAGGTTTGGAAAGGGTTTTCCTCATGGTGCATTCAGAAGCACATTTCTATTCCGTCAGTTCCAGGTATTCTGGATTTCCTTCAAAATGGTGTAGAAAAGAAATTGGCAGTTAGTACCTTAAAGGTCCAAATTCCTGCTCTCTCTGCCTTTCTGGACAATAAATTAGCAGCGGATACATTTGTCAAAGTTTTTTTACCTAGCCACAGAACATGCTACCCCTTTGTCAAAACAGTTTTTTCCTCCTTGGGATTTGTCTTTAGTACTTACTGGTCTTACTAAACATCCCTTTGAACCCATTGAAGATTTGACTATTAAATGGTTATAGTTGAAAATTGCTTTTTTTGTTAGTCGTGACTTCAGCCAGAAGAGTGGGTGATCTCTCTTCATGATCTATTAAAAAGCCTTATCTTACAGTTTTTCCAGACAGGATTGTACTCGGACGGGATCCACTATATCTACCTAAGGTAGCCACTTTTTTCCCTATAGATCCCAGGACATTATTTTACCTTCTTTTTGTGAAAACCCTGGTGAGGAAAAATCTCATACTCTGCATGTTAATAGATGTCTTCTAAGATATCTAGAGGTTACTAAGGATTTTCGAAAATCCAGTGGATTATTTGTTCTATTTGGTTGTTACAAGCTACCATTGCTAGATGGATTAGGCATGCCATCTTTACAGTATACAGGACGGAGGATAGGAGTATCCCAACTCCCTTTAAAAGCTCATTCTACTAGGTCTCTGGCATCTTCCTGGGCAGAAAAGGCCTGCGCATCAGTGGATCAGATCTGCAGGCCTGCTGTTTGGTCGAATCTGGACACTTTTGAGAAGCATTACAGGGTGGAAGTCCTATCTCAACAAGATTTGGTCTTCGGCAGGAAAGTCCAGTGCTTTATATGTTAAGATTAGATTTAGTATGTATTTAATAAATTACGTGTTTTATACATAACTAGTTGCAGCATTGCATTTGTGGTGGGATCTCCCTCCATGGATAAGGTAGGCTTGTGTTTTATCTTGCTTATCCTCTCAGGTTGCTGTCCTGGAAGATGATTGGAGAAATCTCCAGTTAGTCTTACCGGTAACGGTGCTTCTAAGGCTACTTCCCACCCTTACAGGATATATGTTGTCTAGTTTTTTCACCTCGTGCACTGGTGGAGGTGCACTACTTTAATCTCAACTGAGGGTCAAGGGGGTGAGAGGGGTTTTTAAACTTGTCTGATTGTGTTTCCTGTAGACTGTAGAGCCACTCATCTCTCAGGTTGCTCTCCTTGAAGATTCTTAGAAACACTATTTCCTGTAAGACTAACTAGAGATTTCTATATATCTCTATATCTATCTTTATATTTCTCTATCTCTATCTACCCTGTTTCCCCGAAAGTAAGACCTACCCCAAAAATAAGACCTAGTACTATTTTTGGGAATTGCTAAAATATAAGACCTACCCCAAAAATAAGACCTACTTGTGGCCATTCCCAGGGCCGGTGGTGGCATAAGGGGGAACTTGAAGAGCCGCGGGAGAGGCAGGAGAGAATCAGCGGTGCCAATGAAGCCGGCGCTAAAGGAAGCGAGGTGGCACCGGAGGGAGCAGAGCCGCATAAGCCGATGCCTCTTCTATAGCGCCGGTTCCTGTCACAGGCGGAGTGATACCAAATGCACTCCGCCTGTGAGGAATCGATAGTGAAAGCGCGCTTCGCTCATTCTGGCCAGAGATTGGTTAGCAAATTGCTCTTGGAAAGGTACGGCACCCCTGATTGCCCTGATCAACATATTATTGTACATGAATACATGTAGACTGTTGTACTTGAATAAGTGTGGCTTGTTGTACATTAAAAAAATTTAAAAAAATAAGACCTACCCCGAAAATAAGACCTAGTGTGTTTTTTTGAGCCAAAAAAAATATAAGACAGTGTCTTATTTTCGGGGAAACACGGTATATATATTTATAAATCTCTATCTCTCTATAAATTTCTATCTGTCTTTATAAATCTGTCTCTATAAATCTTTATATGTCTATAAATCTCGGTCTCTATAAATCTCGGTCTCTATAAATCTCGGTCTCTATAAATCTCGGTCTCTAAAAGTCTCTATATATCTCTGTCGCTCTGTTTCTATAAATCTCTATCACTCTCTCCACTGATACACTATATTGTCAAGAGTATTGGGACACCCCTCCAAATCATTGGATTCAGGTGTCCAAATCACCTCCATGGCCACAAGTGTATAAAATCAAGCACCTAGGCATGCAGACTGCTTCTACAAACATTTGTGAAAGAATTGGTCGCTCTCATGGAGCTGAGTGAATGCAAATGTGGTACTTTGATAGGTTGCCACCTGTGCAATCAGTCCATCCGTGAAATTTCCTTGCTACTAAATATTCCACGGTCGACTGTTAATGGTATTATAACAAAGTAGAAGCAACTAGGAACAGCACCAACTCAGCCAGGAGTAAATGCACCAACTAGACCATGAAAAATGACAAAGCGGGGTCAGCGCATGTTGCAGAGCACAGTGCGCAGAACTCACCAACTGTCTGCAGAGTCAATAGCTACAGAACGCCAAACTTCATGTTGCCTTCAGATTGGCACAACAGTGTGTAGAGAGTTTCATGGGATTGGTTTCCATGGTCGAGCAACTGCATCCAAGCCTTACATCAGCAAGTACAATGCAATGTGTCTGATGCAGTGGTGTAAAGCACGCTGCCACTGGACTCTAGAGAAGTGGAGACATGTTTCCTGGAGTGACAAATCACGCTTCTCTGTCTGGCAATCCGATGGACGTGTCGGGGTTTGGCGGTTGCCAGGAGAACGGTACTTGCCTGACTGGATTGTGCCAAGTGTAAAGTTTGGTGGAGGGGGGATTATGGTGTGGGATTGTTTTTCAGGGGTTGGACTTGGCCCCTTAGTTCCAGTAAAGGGAACTCTTAAGGCATCAGCATACTAAGACATTTTGGACAATTTCATGCTCCCAACTTTGTGGGAACAGTTTAGGGATGGCCCCTTCCTGTTCCAACATAACTGCGCACGAGAGAGAGAGAGTCTGGCATTGTTTGGGAGGGGGAACCGCACGTTTTTTGGGACGGGACGCATAAGCGATCTGGCGACAGGTAAGTCGCCAGGATCGCTTCTGTTGTAAAGCCGACAGTCGGCTCTACAAGTTTAAACAGTCCCGGCGGCAAAAGTCACCGGGAGTCTGTTTAAACAGCCCCGATGCTGTTTAAACAGCCCCGATACACTGTACGTAGTCAGTCACGAAGGGGTTAAATGTAATTTTTGTCTTTACAAATTTCACTTTTTGCTACAGCAGGTTCTATACATTGCCACTTTACAGGCAGTTTAAGGGGACCCCCCAGGCACAATATTTAAAGGATTTTTTTGTATTATTATTATTGTTTACCTTTTTAAGTGATTTTAAAATCACTGCTCCTTTTAAAAACCTGTGTTTTTTAAAAGTGTTTTTTTTTAATAGATACATGTCCCCCAGGGCAGTACTCAAATCCCCATATCCTTTTTTTATGGCCAATAACTTGCATATAAGCCTTCAAAATGTGGCCAATTGACTTTCAAAGTGCTAGCCCCATAGACTTGCATTGAGTTCAAGTTCAAATTCAAACTTTTTTAATTTTCTAAAGTTCGAATACAATGTGCAGTTCGGGTGAGCATACAGTGGCATACGGCTGCGTCCTCCCATATAGCATGCTGCTTCACACACAGCGCCTGTCCTTCGCGGGAAACGGCCCCATACAGCCATGCACGCCGCACAGATTTGTACAGGCCGACTCTAAGCTGTGTAAACAAGGACTAAATCTCTCTCTTTCCCCTCTCTCTTACACCCCTCTCCCCCTCCTCTCTCTCCCCACTCCCTCTCTAACTCTCCCTCACTCTCTTCTCCTCCTCTCCCCCTCTCTCTTTCTCACTCTCCTCTCAGCACTGGGGAGCTACAGTTCATTGAGGGAACCATGAATGCAACATGTACTGTGACATTCTGAAGCAGAGCACAATCCCCTCCCTTCAGAGACTGGATACCAGCATCGGTATCGGGACCGATACAGGGCATTTTCACAAGTACTTGTACTTGTGAAAATGCCCCGATACATAGCGCCCTTACTTGCGCTATGTTTTTTTCTCTTTTTGTAGCTTCAGGCTGCCCAGAGGTGTCGGTCCTCTGGGCAGTCTGCCGGACCCCACCTCCCAGCACTGACAGCGACTACGAGAGGACGGGAGGAGGGATCGGAGAGCATATAACATACCTGCCCAGCCATGCTGCGTCCTCGGGGTCCTGCACCGCCCACATCCCTGACGTCACACACTCCTCCGCGGCTGTCGGCTTAAAGGCGGCGGTAAGTTTGAAATGCTTAGGCGTCCTAGTATCCAGATGACGCCAAGCATTTCCGGCCCCGGGACAGAATCGCCTGCACCTAGTAGCAAGTTGTGCCGCTCCTCCATCCAGCCCTGACAGTCTGCCTCTCTCCCTGTAAGTAATTGCAGCGCTGCCACGCTGATCTCCCCTGTGGACTGCTTACCTCTCTCACACCTTCTCCAGCGCTGCCAAGCTTCTCATACATGGAATACTCACCTCTATTCGTCCACGGCTTCTGGTAATTCTAAGCTGCAGATCTACTACCCTGTCCTGGAATCCACTGCCATCTCTACACCATTGCCCAGGAAAGCACCTACATTGCCAGTGAAGTCCCAGCAGGAATCCTGTATTAGTGGCTTACCAGGACAAGTACCTCTATTCCGAGCTTTCCACAAACTGCAAGTATACTAATCACTGTAGTCATGCCTTGCTGTTGAATAGCCCTGTATGAACTGGCAAAATCCTTTTTAAAGGGACGGTCCACACTTCCAAATTGTGATATTCAACTTGTAGTCCTCAATTTAGTTACTGACATTATTGTTTCTTTTGGACTTTCTGGTGGGCATAGGCTCTCTGTATGAGGTAATACAGACTCCCTACCTACGCACACCAGCCATTCACTGAGACATGTACCCAGTGGTTACAATTTACACTTTAATTACTGAGCAGTACAGCTCCACAGTTGTGATACATCACCATTTTCCTGAATACCCAACATTAAGGCGCTAGACGTTACACAGCCATCATTTACATCTACCAGTGAGTGAGACGGGGCCTGTGCTGGGTTTAGAAGTAGGAGTGTGAAGAAGCAGGGGATAATTGTAACCTATTGCCTGCAGTGTACTGGAAGTGTGTGCCAGGTTAATGGGATCCATAGCACACACTTCCAGTACACTGCAGTAATGGAGTTACAATTCTCCCCTGCTAACATGAATAGGTTAAATGATCCCAGAGGCAGATGCATGATCAGATTTGTAGTTTCACTATAGCTGTGTGAAAGCAAATACAAATGTTTTATTGTTCTAAATCAATCTTAAAGTTCTTCATAATCATAAAGAAATTGGCCTAAAACCGTTATTTGTTTAATGAAAGGTCTATAATTTTTATTGTAGGTGTATTTTAAATGATAGAGACAGAATATAAACAAAAAATCCAGAACAAAACTGATACAAATGTTATAAATGGAGTTGCAGTTCAGTGAGTAATATAAGTATTTGATCCCTTACCAACCAACAATAATTCTGCCTCCCACAGACCTGGTTATGTGGTACACAGATTAGTCCTGTCAATTTAAGAAGGTGCTCCTAACAACAACTTGTTATGTATATAAAGGACACCTGTCCACAGAATCTCTTTCTTCCATTCAAACCTCACCACCATGCACAAAACCAAAGGGCTGTCAAAGGACGTTAGGGACAAGATTGTAGACCTGCACAAGGCTGGAATGGGCTACAAGACTAATGGCAAGAAGCTTAGTGAGAAGGAAACAACTGTTGGAGCGATTATTCACAAATGGAAGGCATACAAAATAACCATCAATCGCCCTCGGTCTGGAGCTCCATGCAAGATTTTGCCACATGGGGTAAGGATGATCATGAGAAAAGTGAGGGATCAGCCCAGAACTACACGGGAAGAGCTTGTGAATGATCTCAGGGCAGTTGGGACGACAGTCACCAAACAAACCATTGGTAACACAATACACCACCATGGGTTGAAATCCTGCAGCGCCTGCAAGGTCTCCCTCCTCAAGAAGGCACATGTACAGGCCCTGTTTGAAATTTGCCAATGAACATCTAAATGATTCAGAGAAGGATTGGGAGAAAGTGCTGCGCTCAGATGAGACCAAAATTGAGCTTGTTGGCATTAACTCGACTTGCCGTGTTGGAGGAAGAAAAAGGCTCACTATGACCCTAAAAACATCATCCCTACAGCCAAGCACGGAGGGGGAAACATTATGCTTTGGGGCTGTTTCTCCCTGCTAAAGGTACAGGCCGGCTTTGCCACACTGAGGGGCCAATGGGCGGGGCCATATATTGTAAAATCTTGGATGAGAACCTCCTTCCCTCAGCTAGAACACTGAAGATGGGTCTTTCAGCATGACAATGAACCAAAACATACCATCAAGGCAACAAAGCAGTGGCTCAAGAAGAAACACATTAAGGTCATGAAGTGGCCTAGCAAGTCTCCAGACCTTAAAATAAAATGTTATATTATAATGTTATATAATAACTATAATAACTTATAATGTTAATCCTACAGAACATTTATGCTGAAACTTCGAGTTGCCAAGAAACCTTAAGGATTTAGAGAAGATCTGTAAAGGCGAGTGGACCAAAATCCCTCCTGAGATGTGTGCAAACCTGGTAACCAACTACAAGAAACGTCTTACC
>NW_017307199.1:675205-696879 GCF_000935625.1 Nanorana parkeri
TAAGTGTGGAAAATAATTATTTGATCCCCTGCAGATTTTGTAAGTTTGCCCACCTACAAAGAAATGAAAGGTCTATAATTTTTATTGTAGGTGTATTTTAAATGATAGAGACAGAATATAAACAAAAAATCCAGAACAAAACATGATACAAATGTTATAAATGGAGTTGCAGTTCAGTGAGTAATATAAGTATTTGATCCCTTACCAACCAACAATAATTCTGCCTCCCACAGACCTGGTTATGTGGTACACAGATTAGTCCTGTCAATTTAAGAAGGTGCTCCTAACAACAACTTGTTATGTATATAAAGGACACCTGTCCACAGAATCTCTTTCTTCCATTCAAACCTCACCACCATGCACAAAACCAAAGGGCTGTCAAAGGACGTTAGGGACAAGATTGTAGACCTGCACAAGGCTGGAATGGGCTACAAGACTAATGGCAAGAAGCTTAGTGAGAAGGAAACAACTGTTGGAGCGATTATTCACAAATGGAAGGCATACAAAATAACCATCAATCGCCCTCGGTCTGGAGCTCCATGCAAGATTTTGCCACATGGGGTAAGGATGATCATGAGAAAAGTGAGGGATCAGCCCAGAACTACACGGGAAGAGCTTGTGAATGATCTCAGGGCAGTTGGGACGACAGTCACCAAACAAACCATTGGTAACACAATACACCACCATGGGTTGAAATCCTGCAGCGCCTGCAAGGTCTCCCTCCTCAAGAAGGCACATGTACAGGCCCTGTTTGAAATTTGCCAATGAACATCTAAATGATTCAGAGAAGGATTGGGAGAAAGTGCTGCGCTCAGATGAGACCAAAATTGAGCTTGTTGGCATTAACTCGACTTGCCGTGTTGGAGGAAGAAAAAGGCTCACTATGACCCTAAAAACATCATCCCTACAGCCAAGCACGGAGGGGGAAACATTATGCTTTGGGGCTGTTTCTCCCTGCTAAAGGTACAGGCCGGCTTTGCCACACTGAGGGGCCAATGGGCGGGGCCATATATTGTAAAATCTTGGATGAGAACCTCCTTCCCTCAGCTAGAACACTGAAGATGGGTCTTTCAGCATGACAATGAACCAAAACATACCATCAAGGCAACAAAGCAGTGGCTCAAGAAGAAACACATTAAGGTCATGAAGTGGCCTAGCAAGTCTCCAGACCTTAAAATAAAATGTTATATTATAATGTTATATAATAACTATAATAACTTATAATGTTAATCCTACAGAACATTTATGCTGAAACTTCGAGTTGCCAAGAAACCTTAAGGATTTAGAGAAGATCTGTAAAGGCGAGTGGACCAAAATCCCTCCTGAGATGTGTGCAAACCTGGTAACCAACTACAAGAAACGTCTTACCTCTGTGCTGGCCAACAAGGGTTTCTCCACCAAGTACTAAGTCATGTCTTGCTTGGGGATCAAATACTTATTTGACTCACTTAACTGCAACTCAATTTATAACATTTGTATCATGTGTTTTTTTCTGGATTTTTGGTTGATATTCTGCCTCTATCATTTAAAATACACCTATGTCCATCCATTTCTTTGTAAGTGGGCAAACTTACTGAATCTGCAGGGGATCAAATACTTATTTTCCACACTGTATAATATCTTTCTCTCTGATAGTACTAATAGTGTATTAGCTACTAGGTAATAAGGGTAATAACTGCCGGGTGTCAACGGAAAAAACTGCTGGGCAGTAGTGTAATAACTCCTGGGTACTACTGTAATAATAACCACTTGAGTACATCTGGGCCTAAAATAAATAAATAACCAGTTAAAAAAAGAGAAAAAAATATGTTCTATGAGCGGGTATGCAACCCGGTGCACATCTTGCTCAATGTATGTGTTTCTTGAACATGCGTTCGGGGGTGAATACTGTTGTGCCAGATGTGAGCTAATTGTTAGGAAGCCAAGATTCTGGATCAAAACAACAAACTGGCATTACTGAGGAGCATAACCAACATGGAAAAGAGTCTGGACTTGACGCACCAGGCTCTGGTGGAGGGCGGCCTAGATGAGGAGGGGGGTTTGGAGGAGCAGGATCCTGAGGTGGGCAGCTGGGTTACTGTTAGAAGGCGGGGTAGAGGGAAGAGTGGGAGAGAGGCCAGTCCTGAACTGATACACCCCAATAAATATGCCAGGTTGCAGGATGTTGGGGATATTAGTTCAGGGGTGACATTGCTGGAGCAGGAAGCCACCTCTATCCACAGTGGGAGTGACTGCTCCAGTAAGGATGAGAGCAGGATGGAGGGACTGGAAAGACAGATTTTGGTGGTGGGGGACTCTATCATCAGACAGACAGGGTAATCTGCCATCAGGATCGTGAGCGTCGAACAGTTTGTTGCTTACCGGGGGCTCGTGTTCAACACATTGCGGAACAGATGGACAGGTTACTAGATGGGGTTGGGCACGACCCAGCTGTCATGGTGAACATCGGCACCAATGACAAAATAGGAGGCAAATGGGTGTCCTAAAAAGCGAGTTTAGAGACTTTGGTGCTAGGTTGAAGAAAAAGACCTCCACAGTAGTATTCCCTGAGATGCTGCTGGTGCCATGAGCCACTCCATAGAGGCAGAGGGACTTGAGGGAACTGAACAAGTGGCTTCGGAGCTGGTGTCGGAAAGAGGGGTTTGGGTTCGTGGAGAACTGGCTGACTTCTCAGTTGGTTATCGGCTCTTTAGCGGAGACGGGCTGCATCTTAATGGGGAAGGTGCAGCACTTTTGGGGGAGAAAATGGTTAAAATACTGGGGGAGCTTTTAAACGAAATAATAGGGGGACGAAATAAAAATAGATATAAATATGGAGCAAGTAACTAAAGGGGCAATTAATATTGAGGGCTGTAATACATAGCAGGATAGAGGGCTCACTCCAGTCAATCCAGCCAATCTAGTAAATCAAATCAATCCACTCAATCTATTACGTAATGTATCAAGTAATGTATCAACCATACCAAGGTCTAATAAAAAAAAAGTAGTGGGGTGCCAGTATTGTGTAATAATGCAACCCAAACTAGCACTAAACTTAAATGTATGTACATCAATGCTAGAAGTCTAGCAAACAAATTAGTGGAGCTCGAAGTTTTGCTACTCGAGGAGGACTTTCATATAGTGGGAATAACAGAAACCTGGCTAGACAGCTCACATGACTGGGCAACTAATGTACAAAGGTACAACCTATTTAGGAGGGACAGGGTTGGTAGAAGGGGTGGCCATATGTAAAAAAACAATCTAACTGTGCACATATGAGATGGCATCACAACAGAGGTTTGCGATGGTGTTGAGTCTTTGTGGCTGGTGTGACGGACCTAGGGCTGCAGAGATTTATTACCCCAGAGAACTTTGTTTGCTGTGTGCGTTTTCCTGTTTAATATTTTATCTAGTGAGAGCATGTCACTATTTGACTTGATTTGAACCATCCAGACTTCCATCTTGTTTGGATACCATCTCTGCTAAACATATTTCTGTGAAGGCAGTAGGCTGTCTGGAGTGGCCATTGTTTGGGATGATGTGCTCAAGCTCACATCTAATTAAAGGGTTTCTAAACCCTCACGTTTTTTTCCATATATCTACTGCTAGCAAGCAGTAGATATATGCAAAAAGTTTTAAAAATAAAACCCGCTTTAAAATCGGTTTAAACTTACCTTTGTCTTCGCCGAGCACTCCCGTCCGAAAATCTGATAATTCTTCGGCCGCCACAAAGCATCTTGGGGCGGGTATATGCGCAGTTCGGATTTTCGACCAGGAGACGAGGAGAGACACAAGGTAAATATATGGACGCCTGCACCCGCATGCAGACACCACAGGACAGGAAGTGCCAGCAAGGACAGAGGAGTCAGCGCTGGATCGGAGACCCGCAGCAGCGCTGGAGAGAAGGCTGAAAACAACAGGAAAGAAGATCGGATTAAGAGACATAATTTAAGGTAAGTGCGTTAATTAACATTGGGGGAGGGAAAAAATGTTATCATGACAGGTACTCTTTAAGGTGATGCTGGGGGTCCAAAAGAGTGTCTCTGCTTAAGGAATCCTAATGCCGACACCCGACTGTCTAGGGGAGGGGATTTGTTCAATGTAACACACTGAACTCTTATCTGATTCCGTGAGGTATAAACTCTGTGTGCTTTCTTCAATAAACCAATTCATGTTTCCACTCCAAAGTCAGTGCTGTCTGATTCTTGGGGTAAGCCCATGCTATATTCCCTTTCTTCTGGTTCCAGCACCCAGGGAACAGCCTTGAGACGGAGATATCCAGTCGAGGTATCAGGGAGTCCGTCACAGCTGGAACTGGACAAGACTGATGCTAGTCGTAAACTAAGTGTGGGTGCGTGTTATAAACCCCCGAACATAGGGGATGAGGAGGAGGCTCACCTACATTCCCAATTAGAATTAGTTGGGAAGCAGGGAAATGTTATAATGGGCGACTTCAATTATCCAGAGATTGATTGGTCAAATGGAACTTCTCATTCTATAAGGGCTGTCCGTTTTCTGAACCTGTTACGGGACAATTTCTTGGATCAGATGGTTGATGTCCCAACCAGGAAGAATGCAATACTAAACATAATAACTCTAATAATGTGCACCTTGTTGGGGACATAACGATTAGGCATACATTGGGTAATAGTAGGGATGCACCGATATATCGGGCGAAAATTTTACTTTTGGCAAAATGCCGAAAGTGCCTTTTTCCTGCCGATATGTCGGCGCATCCCAGGTTTCTTTCCTCCCCACTGGGCACTGCTCTGTGTCCCAGGGGGAAGGAGAGAAAGTGACAGCCTGCCGAGCGCTGCGGGCGGCCGGTGTCTCTCCTCCCACACCGCTCGGCCGTCTATCACAGTGCGGCAGAGCAGTGTGGGGGTGGAGACAGTGCTGTCACGGGAGGCTGAGCTCCCCTCCCGCACTGCTCGCTCAGCCAAATTAAATAATAACAAAATTAAAAAGTTTATAACAAATAAATAGAAATAAAATATTTAAAAAATGTGAAATTAAGAATAAAAACATTTCGGCCTGACAATTTTTTTCTTTCGGTTTCGTTGTGGTTTTTACATTTCTATTTCGGTGCACCTCTGGGTAATAGTGATCACAGGACGATTACTCTTAATGTTGTGTACAGAAAAGAGAAGTGTGTTGGTCTGACAAGAACACTAAACTTCAGAAAGGCAAACTTTGATAAGCTGCGTCGCCTATTATGCGACACTAATTGGATCAACATATTTCTTACACTGAACAGTGCCAGAAGTTGGATTGTTTTAAGAACACATTATGTACTTACATAGTATTTGAGGTTGAATAAAGACATAAGTCCATCAAGTCCAACCTATTGCGTGTATGCATTTATGTTTGAGCAGGTGTGTGCGTGTATGAGCCCATGTGTGATTTTGCTCCTAAGAGTACCTGTACCCCTGTATATTATGGTCTCCAAGGAACTCGTCCAGTTCCAGACCTTAACCGCTCTAACTGTGAAGACCACCTTGCGCCCCGTGTGTTGACATTTTTTCCACCAATTTTTGGTGGTGCCCTCTGGTCTTTGCTAACCTTGTTTCATAGTTCAGGTATTCAAAGCCCTTAATGAGTTTGGTTGCCCTCCGCTGGACTTTTTCCAGCTCAAGGACATCTTTTCTTAGTATCGGTGACCAAAACTGGACCGCATACTTAAGATGTGGCCGAACCAGCGATCTGTAAAGTGGCAAAATTATAGACTTGTCCTTGCAATACATTCCCTTCTTAATGCAAGACAGGACTATAATGACCCCCAAATCCTTCTCCGTTTCCGACTTCCCTAGTGGCACACCCGTAAGTGTATAGTCCATTTGACTATTTTTAACTCCAAAGTGCATTACCTTGCATTTATCGACATTAAACTTCATCTGCCATATATTTGCCCATTCCCCGAGTTTATCCAGGTCCTCCTGTAATGTTACAGTGTCTAAATCCGTGTCTATTACCCTCCCAATTTTTCGAATCATCAGCAAACACTGAGACATCACTCCCTCCCCGATATCATTAATAAACAGGTTAAAAAGCATGGGGCCCAGCACAGAACCCTGGGGCACGCCACTCCTGACTTCAGCCCAGTCTGAAAAGGTGCCATTTATCAATACTCTTTGTACACGTTCCATTAGCCAGTTTTCTATCCACGTGCACACTAATTCATCTATGCCCATATCCAGGGCTTGAAAAATTTGACGGTGTCTCACCAGTCAGTCAAACATTTCACCAGTCAGCATGACCGGACTATAGCCTTGCATTTTATGTTAAAAATGTTTGGGGACAGATAGAGCTTTCTTTAGTGACCCCACGGGGGGTATTTTTTTTTACTATATAATGAAAAAGTACCATAATTGTAAAAAAAAATGTTTCCCTACGTTATGTTATAAAACATTTATTTTTACCCATATTTTTAGTAAAACATAAAAGTCGGGGTCACATCGGGTAAATAGACACCAAACATGTCAAGCCTTAAAATTGCGTGCGCCCGCAAAATTGCAAAAAACGCCCATAGACGACGATTAAAATGCTTTTACTGCTCATCAGTTTAGTGTTATCAGTGATTAATGGCTCTAAAATTATTGCTCTCACTCCGACGTTTGAGGCGATATATAACATGTGCGGCACAATCGTCTTTTTCGCACGTAGGCGCACCCGACTCATATCTGCGTGTGTATGTGGGGGGCGGGGACTTAAAAAAATGTTTTATTTAATTTTTTTTATGCTTCTTTAATTTTTGTATTACTTTTTTTTTTTTACACACAACTTTATTGCTATTACATGGGGGGCTAAGAAGCCCCCTATGGGATAGCCAATTTACATGACAGGTCCTCTTTATGGAGACATCAGGGGTCTCAAAGACCCCTAATTTCACCTAGGGACCCCCAGAGAAGCTGATGAAGCAGAGATCGGCATCATCAGCTTCTCTAGCTGGAGAGTGACACTGAATGCAGGAACGATCCGGTGGCTGGGCTCTAGTTGGCGGCAGGTCCGAGCTTGAGTCGAGGCCTCTGGAAGGGCGTCTCGCCATGCGGGGAGGCCGTTTGAGACCACAAGTGCTTGATGGAGCCGCGGCTGGGTTGTTTGCCGAGTCTTTCCGACGTGTGGTCCTGCCCATAGTCGACAGGGGTAGATGGGAAAGGTCTGGATCCACAGTGGGGGTCAGAAGAGCGGTGTGGAAGCAGGATTTACACAGGGTGGTAGACGGAGCTCAGCTAGGACACGTAAGCTCGGCGCCATGCGCAAACCACGCCCTCCAGATTATCAGGTCCCAATGCTTTATTTGCATTCAGTAGTTAAACCTATGTTGTATCCCAGTTTCAGTCAACCACTCAGGTGTGTTTCTTTTTACATTTTGTGTTTTACCATGTACATTAAACCCATCTTTTTCCTTGGTGAATACCGATGAGAAAAAAGTATTTTGCGCCTCGGCCCTCTCCCTGTCGTTTGTGACTAACCTCCCATTTTTGTCCTTTATTGGGCCTATCTGTTCCTTTCTCCCCTTTTTAATGTTTATGTATTGATAAAAATGTTTGGGGTTCCTTTTACTGACTGTGGCGATATACTTCTCACATTCAGTTTTAGCTGCCCGGACTACCAGTTTACATATTTTATTACATTCTTTGTCGTTTTGGAATGCCAATACTGTCCCCTCCGTTTTATACTTAGTAAATGCCACTTTATTTTCCTTAATGTGTTACACAATGATATTGCAAAATGCATACCACTGGGAAACAAAAATAAAAGATCAAGAATAAAGCCTGCATGGCTAAATAAAATGGTAAAATACATAAAAGAAAAAAAGATAGCATTTATAAAATATAAGATGGAGGGGACTGGCATTCCAGAACTACAAGGAATGCAACACGAGATGTAAACATGAGATCTGGGTGAGTAAAATATATTATCAAAAGCATATTGCTACAGTCAGTAAAAAAGAACCCCAAAAAAGTCCTCCAGTATATAAACAGTAAAGGGTAAAGAAAGAGCAGGTCGGCCCAATAAAAGACGAAAACTGGAGATTAGTCACAAACAGGGAGAAGACTAAGGGTTTGAATTATTTTTTTCTCCTCAGTATACACTCAGGAGAGTGACAGGTTTAATGGAGATAAGAATGTGAGTTGCTCAGTGCGTAAAATACCATAGTGGTTGACAGTAACTGGGGTTCAACAAAGACTTTTTATAAACTTAATGCAAATAAATCATTAGGACCAGATAACCTGCACCTAAAAATACTTAAAGAACTCAGCCAGGTTATAGCGAGAGCGTTATTCCTCATTTTCAAAGACTCCATAATGACTGGTAAGGTACCAAGTGACTGGCGGAAGGCTACAGTAGTGCCAATATTCAAAAAAGGGTCAATATGCCAACCTGGGAACTACAGACCAGTCAGTCTAACATCAATAGTATGCAAGCTGTTAGAGGGAATGATAAAGGACTATTTAGTCGATTTTGTTTGTGAAAATTGTATTATAAGTGATAATCAGCATGGATTTAGGAAGGACCGTTCTTGTCAAACCAACCTAATAACATTCTACGAAGAGGTGAGTAAAGATCTGGATGGAGGGAGGCCGGTGGATCTGGTATGTCTTGGTTTTGCCAAAGCTTTTGACACGGTACCACATGTGGTGTATGGGTATGCCCATAGACCACATAAACGATTAGTACACAAGCTGTGGTCTATGGGCATAGATGAAATGGTGTGTACATGGATAGAGAACTGGCTACAGGAACATGTCCAGAGAGTATTGATAAATGGCTCTTTCTCTCCCGTTCATTGAAGGACACAGGGCAACAGATCGTAGATCCTGAATGGTACGGTATATCGCCACCTGCAGAAGTAGGACGCTAGGCACATAACAAAAAGACAAGACAGCCTAGGGGCGGCCCCTGCTGGTGGCCCAACCCCCCACTTGCTGACAAGTCTCCCAGTTTTTTTGCCTAGCGTCAGGAGTAATTTGTCTCTGGAAATTTTTTTATTTTCCTCCATTTTTGTTCGCTGTTTCACCGGGGCGACATGCTGGATGACGGTAGATCCTTGTAGTCTTCCATGCGTGACCGACAAGCGCATGCAGACCGCCACGGTGGATCTGCTGCGACCTGGTTCCTCTCACCGCCTATGGGTTCGTCCCCAGGGGTGCATATGACGGGGCCCTGGCCTACCTGTCACAGTGCTCCTCACAGGCTGACGGTGCCACGGCTACGGTCGGAGGCGTTCGACTGGTCGCTTCCCTACTCGTCATGGCTGTGAATTCCATGGATGGGGTATGTATGTGGGTCTGAGGTGACTCTGGAGAGGATCGGAAGCTCTGCTGGATGGGTAAGCTTCGCTGGAACTGCGCTGGTCTGTCCCGGCTGCAGTCTCCGGGCTGCCTGCTTCTCCTTCCCCCCTGCCTCTTGGAAATAAGGGCAAGTGCCCTTTTTGTGTTCTCCCTTCCGCCCTGGTCCCCTCGCAGCTCGGACGGAGGGGGTGTTCCTCCCTTCAGCCTTGAGACACTGCTGACTACAGCCGCAGGGGGCAGCTCTCCTCACACGGGCAGAGTCAACGCTGCTGGGGGCTGGGTGCATTACCGCTGGGGGTCGTAAGTGCTGGGGTGTTTCTATCCCTCCCTGTTGCGGTCTCCTAGCTGTGCAGTTAGTGTGCTGGGTCGGCGGATCATGGGACGCTGGCATGGGCCTTCTGCGTTACCATGTGGCTGCGTTCAGCGGATTTCCCGGGTCCCCTCTGTGTGCGGCCTCAGGGGCAGCTCTCCTCACACGTGTGGAGTCGGACGCTGCTGGGGGCTGGGTGCATTACCGCTGGGGGTCGTGAGTGCTGGGGTGTTACTATCCCTCCCTGTTGCGGTCTCCTAGCTGTGCGACTAGTGTGCTGGGTCGGCGGATTATGGGAACATGGGCCTTCTGCGTTACAATGCGAGGGCTGTGGGCTGCGTTCGGCGGATTCCCCGGGTCCCCTGTGTGCGGCCTGTGCACCTGCGCTTTCTTGCCGGTCGCCCGTGCATGCCTCTCTGGGTGGGGTTGGTACCACAGGTACTGTGCTGTCCCTGGAGGTCTTCTCCTCTACTATGTATTGTTTTGTGTTACACATTAAACGCGCCTTGACAGGGGCGTGTCCAAGATGGCGACCGGAGTGCACGTGTAAGAACTGTGCTCCGCCACCCTATCTTTTATCCTGCATGTTTAAGCCCTGTGGAGCGCTCAACTAATCACTCGACAGCGAGCCCCTTACCTCCCGGTTCACGGGGTATGTCGCGGGGGCGCCGGAAATCGTCCACTGGTCGTCCTAGCAACCCCTCGCCCCTGCCTGCCCGCGGAAAGAGACAGCCTCGTGGCAGCATGGCCACCCAGCAGGAAGATCCGGCGGAGGCCCTGTCCGGTCCGGCGCAGTTTACAGCGGTGATGGCGGTGATCTCGGGCTGTTAGACTGCACTCACCACGAAGATCGATCACCTCCAGTCTGATGTGGGACTCCTCCGGCGGGACCTGGACCGATTTCGGGACCGGATGGCTGCAGTGGAGGGCAGAGTGAGTGGGGTAGAGGATGTGGTGGGGACCCATGCAGCTTCTATCCGTATCCTGCAGCCTAAGGTTAAGGCCTTGGAGTCCCGGGCAGTAGATGCTGAAAATCGGAACAGACGGAGTAACCTGCGTATCCTCGGCCTGCCGGAGGAAGTGGAGAGCCCTGACCCGCTTACCTTTGCTGAGTCCCTGCTCCGCACCTTGCTCCCTAAGGCCCGATTATCTGCCTTTTTTGCGGTGGAGAGGGCCCATCGCATGCCTTCCACCCAAGGTCCCCTGGGGGCCCCTCCACGCACGTTTTATGTTTTAAGCTCCTCAATTTCCGGGACCGGGATATCATCCTTCATGAGGCCAGGCTGATAGAAGACCTGAAATTTGAGGGCAGCAAGATACTCATCTTCCCTGACTATTCGGTGGAAACCCAGCGCCAACGCAAATCCTTTGATGCCGCTAAAGCTTTCCTGCGAGCGAGGGGAATCAAGTACAGCATGCTGTTCCCGGCGCGTCTTCGGGTGCAAGATGGGAAGACCTTCCGGTTCTTTCTCGCCCCAGAGGAGGCCTTCAAGTGGCTCGAGGGCCTGCCCAAGACCTGAGGGTGATTCCAGGAGAAGAGTTGCTGTCCATCTCTAGTGGGTGGCGGGCGGGGGCTGATTTTTTCATCTGAGTTTGTGTCCCCAGGGGCGACGGTCTTATGTATTAAGTTTTATTCTCCTTACCCCCCCTCCCCCCGGTACTTTGGGGAGAAGCCGTTACCCTCATTCTCTTTGTCCTTGACTTAAGTTCTCATGCTGTTCTCTATATTTTTTTTTTCCTCATTTTTATTTTTATTTTATGTTTCCTACTCCTGGATTGGAACTTAAGTGCCGTGAGTGCTGGAGTGGACACTTTTCTGAGCAGGGGAGGGGGGCACGAGCTTGGCTCCCCGAGACTGTGGAGAAAATGGAACCTGTCTCTTGTTAGTCCCCTGTCGCTGTCTGCTGAGACTCGTATCTGCTGTTGCATAATGCCTACTGTTTGTAACTAAGTTTGAGCCCTCAATGACAGGGTTTAGTCACTGGTTATAGGGGCTTATAGGGGTGGGTTCCCCCCGGTTCCCCCCCCGTATTGTTATTGTCCTTTGTGATCCACCTACTGTGTGACAGTTCCCCTATTGGCTAGTTGCCATGACTGGTTTGGGATACAGGGCACTTCCTCGATTTGGGGGGGGTGCGGGGTGGAGGGTGGGCCTCTCTGGTATTCCAGTACCTCGCCTCATATAAGCCACACATTTGCATTTTCCAGGAGACCCATCTGCTTGATAGCAGGGTCCTTAGTCTTAAGAGAGCTTGGGTGGGTCACTACTATCACTCTACCTACTCCTCCTATGTCCGCGGGGTCAGTATCCTAGTTAACAAGACGTTAACTTTTGACCTCATAGATCTCAAGCTGGATCCTGAAGGACGTTATATCGTTATGCATGCAAAGATTCTCCACCTCGAGATGGTACTGGTGGGCTTATACCTGCCTCCGCCAGCCTCTCTCCAGGTCTTAAACAAATTGTTACCCTTGATAGCAACTTATGCAGTTGATGATGTACTCATCCTGGGAGATTTTAATATGGTGCCCTCCCCTGCCCTTGATCGGATGGGAATGGTGACGGCTGCTGCATCTGAGCTCTCACGCTGGGCGGAGGCGAGCTCCCTAGTGGACGCTTGGCGTTGGTGGAACCCTGAGTCGTGGGAGTACACTTGCCATTCGGCCTCGCACAGATCATTCTCCCGCATTGATCTCTGCTATGTCAGCTCCACGGTTCTCCCGCGGCTTCGGGGGTCTCCATTCTGCCCAGGGGGGTCTCAAACCACGCCCTTCTGAGGGTGTGTGTGGCTGCCTCATCAGTCCCCTCTGATCGTCTGTGGAGACTCGCCAGATTCTGGATTTCTGACGAAAGAGTGGAGGCCCATGTCACTGCAGCCTTGGATGTACTCCGAATTGCAGGGTGTGTACCGGGATCTGGTGCTGATGCGCACAGACGACCTACTTGGATGAGGTGGACTTCCCAGTTCTCCCCCTAGTTGTGTTAGATGAACCTTTTACTGACAAGGAACTGGCACTGGCGATTTCCTCTCTTAAAACAGGTAAGACGCCGGGCCCGGATGGCTTCCCCGTAGAGTTCTACAAAACCCATGCGGAGGGGGTTTCCCCTCACCTTTTGCGTACCTATGGGGAAGCTTTCCGCTCTGGTGCCCTTCCCCCCTCCATGATGGAGGCGATTGTTGTGGTGGTGCCCAAGCCTGGGAGGGACCCGGAACAATGTTCTTCATATCGACCCATCTCCCTACTAAATGTGGATGTAATACTCCTAACCCGTATGCTAGCTAATCGGCTCAATGCAGTGATTGCCTTGCTTGTACACGGTGACCAGACGGGGTTTATGCCCGGGAGGGGAACGGATGTCAACTTGCGACGTCTCTTCACCAATGTGGATAGGCTCAGGGACTCGTGGGGGCAGGAGGCGGTGGCAGCCCTAGACGTTGAAAAGGCATTCAACTCTGTTGAATGGCCTTACCTCCTGGCTGTACTCCGCAGATTTGGGTTTGGTCGCAGATTTGTAACCTGGGTTCAGCTTCTCTATTCTTCCCCGACTGCTAGAGTGCGAATCAATAATGTGTTGTCGCGGCCCTTTAGCCTGGGCCGGGGCACGAGACAGGGTTGCCCCCTTTCGCCTGGGCTATTCGCGCTGGCGATGGAGCCAATGGCTATCCTGCTCCGTGACCCGGCTCGGGTTGGGGGGCTGGAGGTGGGAAACCTGATGGAGAAACTTTCGCTCTATGCTGATGATGCGATACTGTACCTGGGGGATGTTGGCCCCTCCCTGTCATCGGCTTTGGAGATCATAGACAAGTTTGGTTCCTACTCTGGCCTCCGGGTGAACTGGGAGAAGCTGAGGATAGCATCTGACCCCGCTCGTTTCCTAGAAGACAATTTGTACGCTATACTTAGACTCCTGCGGGCTAAATGTGCGACCTGACAAACTTTCCCCCTTACACCACTGGGTAGAATTAATGTAATCAAAATGATATTTCTTCCCAAGTTCCTCTACTGCTTCCGGAACACTCCAGTCCTGATCCCTAATTAATTCTTTAAAACTCTAGATGGCAGAGTGGAAGCGGCCTACCGAGTCTTGGCGGTTCCTAAGCGTTTCCCGGTTCGCTATCCCTTTGGGGAGGGTTTTTTGTCTAACTAGTCCTCACCGCTGTGGTGGACCCTCTGGTCTCCAGCTTGAACAAGGCCATGCTTATTCCAGTGGAGGGCTCTTCGTCCTTTAAGGACCACGCCAATTGGGAAGCTGAGGCGTTTTCGCGGACTTGTACTCCGTTTCGGATGCACTTCTGCGTCCTGTCTTGGCTGCTGCTTTGGTCTCTAAGACACTGACTGAGTGGGACGAAACTGCTGCGTCAGGGTCTCGCGGGGGAGAATGTCTCTCCTGCATTTGGGGATTTAGCGGTACAGTTGGTGCAGGGCCTTAAGGATGTCTGCAACTCGGCCTTGGATGCGGCACCCCTGGTGTCGAAGCAGTCGGTGTCGGCGGTGACGCTTCACCGGTTGCTTTGGCTTAAGTGCTGGTCGGCTGATCAGACTTCCAAGAACGCTCTGACGAAATTGCCCTTTACTGGGGACCGTCTGTTGGGGTCAACCTTGGATGAGATCATTAGGGATCGCTTTCTCCGCTCACAAGCGGCCTTTTGGGCCCCCTCCAACAAGGGCGGGAGGTTTAACGAATCCTCCTCTTCATAATCTTCCAAGCGTCCGTGGCAGCCAAAGTCTGCCAAGCCAGCCAGCAAGCCCCAGTCCGCATGAATGTCGCGCCCCGGCTCTGGTCCCCAGGGTGGGGGGGGGCGTTTTCGGCTCTTTGCGGATTTTTGGTTAGCCCACGTCTCCGACCCTTGGGTCCGGGAGCTGGTTTCATCGGGCTACAAGATCCAATTTCAGTCCCGTCCGGGGAACAGGTTCTTCCCATCCAACGCGCAACTTTCTCCTCCATGGTTGGGGGAGGAGCATTTTAAATTTGTGGCTCTGACGTTTGGGCTGGCTTCAACCCCACGGGTGTTCACCGAGGTGCTTGCCCCGATTCTGGCGCTGTTGTGTTGTCGGGGGTTGCAATCGTGGGCTACCTGGACGATCTGCTTCTGCGGGCGGAGTCGCACTCCTCTCTGGTGACGGCTCTGGAGGTCACGGTGCGGTCCTTGGAGGAGTTCGGTTGGCTCCTGGACCTCCGGAGTCTTGCCTGGTGCCTTCTCCACGCCTGGAGTATCTGGGCCTAGGTCTGGACATGGCCCGGGTTTTTCTCCCTTGGAACAAGCTCCTGAAACTTCGTTTCCGCAGTCCAGCTGCTGCATATTCGCCGGTGGTCGCCCATTCGCTTTTGCATGCAGGTCCTGGGTCTCATGGTGGCCTACTTCGAGGCGGTGTCCTTAGCGCAGCACCACACCAGGACCCTGCAGAGGAACATCCCGGTACGGTGGGACAAGTCCCCCCTATCCTTGGACAGGGAAATTCAGGTGCCTCGGGAGGCGAGAGCCTCCCTACGGTGGTGGCTTAAATCTCCGGCCTTGGTGCGGGGGAAGTCTTTCCTTCCTGTGCACTGGATGGTGGTCACCACCCTTTAGGGCTGGGGTGGAGTCCTGGGCGCCTTGACCGTGCAGGGTCGTTGGTCGCCGGAGGAGTCCCGTCTGTCGATGAATGTGTTTGAACTTCGGCCGATTCGCCTTTTCCCTTCTTCATTGGTCGACCCGGCTTCGGGATCTGGCGGTTCGGGTCCAGTCGGACAACGCCACCGCGGTGGCGTACTTCAACCACCAGGGCGGCACAAAAAGCGTGGCCGCAGGTCGGGAGGTGTTCGGGATTCTCTCCTGGGCGGAGAATCGGGTTCTGGCCCTCTCGGCAGTCTACATACTGTCGGTCATTTGGCAGGCCGACTACCTCAGTAGGCAGTCTGTGAAACCGGGATAGTGGTCACTGCACCCGGAAGTTTTTCAACTGCTCTGTTTTCTTCTGGCGTCTCGGTTCAACCGGACGGTGGACAGATTTGTGGCCCGGGCTCTGGATCCCTGGGCGGAGGCGGTGGATGCCCTGGTGGCTCCTTGGGGTCTTTACGGTCTGATTTATGCCTTCCCCCCTCTGTATTTGTTGCCTCGGCTTCTGTGTCGGATCGCAAAACATTTTAACCAGATTTACTTTACCCGCCCATGAGACAGGGGGATAGCATACGTTTTTACAAAGCTCCTTGACTTTATGCAGGAGAGGGGAGTAATTCAGAAGAAACAATTGAGTGCTAGGTGAGGCAACCTGTACCCCAGGCACCGTGGGATTTGAATCTGGTGCTTTCAGTGTTACAGGAATCTCCGTTTGAACCGCTTTGGGAGATTCCGCTTCTGTCCTTGTCCCAAAAGGTGGCCTTTTTTGGTAGCCATCACTTCTGTGCGGCAGGTGTCGGAGTTGGCTGCCTTGGCCGGCTTTTCTGCCTAAGGCTGTGTCGGCATTCCATCTGAATGAGGACATTGTCTTACCTTTCCTGTGTCCGAAGCCGGTTCATAGGAAGTCCCGTGCGCTCCACTGTTTGGATGTGGTTCGCGCTCTCCGTGTTTATGTGGAAGCTACGGCTTCTTTCCGCGTGACCGACTCCTTGTTCGTGCTCACGGAGGGCCCTCGTTGGCAGCTACCATCTCTCGGTGGATTCGCAAGGTTGTTATTCAAGCGTACGCCGTTGGGGGCGTGAACCTCCTTTTCCTGTCACTGCCCATTCTACTAGGGCTGTTGGGGCTTCCTGGGCCTTCCGCCAGGGGGCCTCAGTTTCTCAGGTTTGTAAGGCCGCTACATGATCTTCTGTTCACACCTTTGTTAGGTTTTACAAGGTGGATGTTTTGGCATCGGCGGATGCTAGTTTGGGGCGCAAAGTGTTGCAGGCGGCTCTTTGAGTGGTCTTTGGGTGTTTAGTTGTTGTTGCCCATCCCTCAGTGTGTACTGCTTGGTGACGTCCCTGCCATTCAGGATCTACGATCTGTTGCCCTGTGTCCTTCAATGAACGGGAGAGAAAATAGGATTTTTGTACTCACCGTAAAATCCTTTTCTCTCCGTTCATTGAAGGACACAGGTCCCGCCCTCTTTTGTGGGGTGTGCACTCATAACTGCTTGTTACTTACTGGAGACTTGTCAGCAAGTGAGGGGTTGGGCCACCAGCAGGGGCCGCCCCTAGGCTGTTTTGTCTTTTTGTTATGTGCCTAGCGTCCTACTCCTGCAGGTGGCGATATACCCTACCATTCAGGATCTACGATCTGTTGCCCTGTGTCCTTCAATGAACGGAGAGAAAAGGATTTTACGGTGAGTACAAAAATCCTATTTTTTCAGATTGGTCTATGGTTGAGAGTGGCGTGATACTAAAATTGGGAGGGTCATAGACACGGACTTAGACACTATAGCATTGCAGAGGGACCTGGATAAAATAGGGCAGTGGGCAACTGCATAGCAGATGAGGTTTAATGTTGAAAAATGTAAAGTAATGCATTTTGGGGTCTAAAACAGGCAAGAGGAATACATATTAGTAGGCCACAGATTGAACAATAGCTTGCAATGCCAGGCTGCGGCAAACAAAGCGAGCAAAGTGTTGTCTTGTATTAAAAAGGGAATGTACTGTAGAGACAAGGCAATGATTTTGCAGTTTATAGATTGCTGGTTCGGCCTCATCTGGAGTATGCGGTTCAGTTTTGGTAACCAATCCACGGAAAGGATGTCCTTGAGCTGGAGAGAGTCCAGAGAGTGCCAACTAAACTAATTGAGGAGCTGGAGGACCTAAGGTATAAAACTAGGCTACTAAATTTAATCTTGTTCACGTTGGAAGTGAGGAGATTAAAGGGGTTCTAAACCCTCCCGTTTTTTTGCCTATATCTACTGCTATCAAGCAGTAGATATAGGCAAACAGTTTAAAAAAAAAAAACTAAAACAGCGGTTTAAACTTACCTTTTTTTTTCTTTCCCGCCCGAGAAAACGAAACTGTTCGGGCGGCCGCAAAGCATCCTGGGGCGGGCGCATGCGCAGTTCGGATTCTTGGCCTGGAGACGAGCAAAATGTTTAGTGGTAATGGCAACATCTGCAATAAACCTTTTACTGTAAACTCTGTAACAAGGACTAGAGGCCACCACCTAAAACCGGTGGAGAAAAGATTTAACCACAGGGGGCGTAGGGGCTTTTTATTAGTTAGAGCAGTTAAAATTTGGAACTCACTGCCACAAGCGTTGGTATCAGCAGAGAGTATTGAATCATTCAAAAAGCATTTAGATACCTTCCTCAGACACTACAAGGGTATATGTACTCTTTAAAAACAAGACCACACGGATTCATACACACACACACGCGCGGACAATCACATACAGACACACAAAGGTTGAACTTGATGGACCTGTGTCTTTATTCAACCTCTAATACTATGTAACTATTTAACTTTCTCTCCTTTCTCCCCTTCTCTCTCTCCCTCCCTCTCTCTCACCCCCTCCCCTAATTGCTTAAAGTGAAAAAATAAAAATGCTGAGAGCTCCTGATATCCCCCAAATCTCTGGGGGATATCAGGAGCTCTTTATCTTCTTGTCCGAACTATCAACCTATATCACTACTGAATTTGGATCTTAAACTGTTCACTAAAATTGTTTATCTCAGACTTCTTCCCATCTTGCAATCCCTGATTCACTATGACCAAGCAGGGTTCATGCCGGTTTAGAGAGGCAATAGATAACAGTACACTTGTCCTAAAGACCATTCATCTGGCCAAAACCCGTGATATTCTACTAGGTCTACTGACCACTGACACAGAGAAGGCCTTTGACCGGGAAGATTGAACCTTTCTGAAAACTACTTTGAGCTATGTGGGATTGGGACCTTCTATGCGGATCTGGCTGAAGAATGCCCTATATTCCACACCATTAGCGGCAGTAAGAGTGAATGAAGCTATGTATCATTACTTCTCTCTATCCAATGGAACTCGACAGGGATGTCCTTTCTCCATTAATCTTCATCCTGACCTTAGGTGACACTTCTCATAAAGTTGCAGCATTTGCAGACAACTTACTTTTCTTTGTTACTTCTTCAGAGACTAAAATTCCTAATCTCAAGGAATTATGCAAGTTTGAAGAATTGTCAAATTTTAAAATGTAACTTCCATAAATCCGCTATGCTAAATTTATCAATACCTGCACAATGGGCTGCCAACATGTCCCCCCATTGCCGAGACCCCCTGAGTGTCAGACCACAGTCCATACTTAGATATCAGGCTCACCCCCAGTTTACATCGGCTTTTCTCCGCAAACTTTCCACCGTTGTTACAGTTAGAGACGTGGTCGCGTTCCTAACATACCTGGTTTGGCAAGAATGTTTTGAAAATGAATGTTCTTCCATGAATCTCTTCCAAACACTCTCCATACACATCCCTACCTCCTTCCTCTAACTACTACGCTTCCTATGGTCACCATCTTGCCCTCGTCTATCTTACAAGTATTTGCTACTACCCAAAGAATGTGGAGGTATAAAGTGTCTCATTTGGCAAGAATTGTCTCCTGGTGTAGGGATGAATCGTCTAAACCATGGATAACTATAGAGTAACTATTTCCCCCCTAAAACTGTGTTATCTTCCATTGTTGTCTTCCGCAAGCCTCCAGACCCAGTTAACTCACCCCCTTATAGGTCCACCTCTGAAGGTTTTTCAATCAACGCCGTGCTCGATGGGCCCGAAACAGGGAGCTTCCAGGATGTCTCCTATTCTGGATCATCCTGCTTTCCCTCTGAGTAAAGGAGATAGCCACTCTAAGAGATTAAGGGGCTTGGGAAAATGCAGACTAGACGCTTTCTTGATTGGTAACCGAATTTACTCCCAAAACTATTTGGCTACATTACTTGAACCCCCTTGGATCCGTGGAGATTGCTACAACTATGCCACATTCTGATGAGCCTGGTCCCTGGCCCGACACCCATCTATCCACTCACAATGTTTGATCGTCTGTTCCTAGAGAAGGAACCCTCTAGACACTCCTCATCCAGGACATACAAATTACTTATATCTCCCACCGAATCCTATGTGCCTGGATTTCTCCTTAAGTGGGAACGGGACCTGTAGTTGTCTTTGTCAGCAGAACAACGAGAAGACATATACTTCTCTCACAAAGCATTCACTGCATGTAAAATGCAGGTAGCGAACTATAAACTGACACGCTGGAACAGGGTTCCCTTCATTCTCCATAAGATCTGGCCTCCAGATCCAGAACACTTCCAACCTATGCTGGCGCTGTGACAAAATGGAGGGCTCTTTGGTACATATCTTCTAGTCTTCCCCCCGCCTGGGGATTTTTTGGGCTGATGTACAGGCTTTGTGTCTGAAACTGACAGGGGTTGACCTCAAGAATGACCCAACTGCTATCCTTCTACACTTGTCTTCCCTTTCACGGAACAGGTATAAACAATCCTTGCTGATACATCTCCTAAACACCACTAAAATGTGCATCCCCCTGCTTTGGAAGATGACCACTGCTCCAACAATTGCCATGCGGGTCTCGAATGTGCTGGAAATTGAGAAAATGGAATGCACCATCAGGATGGTTCTATTGGCATGAATACCTCCTATCCACTGAGTCTTCATAGACTCTATTGTAGTGTACTTCTGCTCCGACAATCGCCTGAGCATCAGATTCGTCTACCCGAGAGATGGAGAAGTGGATGGCCTCCTTCACCCCTTCCACCTTCTCCCTTTCCTGATGTGGACCTTCCTTTCAATTTTTTATTTTCTTCTTTCGATTTTGTTTTTCTTTCTTGATTTTATTTTTTTCTCCTGAACAGTGTTCTTTCTCCTTCTTGTTTCTTTCCCTAGCTGCCTTCGTTTTCTTTCTCTAACTTTTCTTTGTGTCCTTCTGAGACTATTGGTTGCTTTTTTTCTTCTTGTTTTTTTATGACACCAAAGAAAAGATAAAACCACATGTTTAGCAGAAGTCGCTGAACTGCCTTTCCTATACGCCTCATTACTGCATATTGAGTTTGTGTTGTTCAGTGTCACATCTTTGGTGACCTATTTTTTTTTTAATTACATTTTGATCTTGTTGTTGACCTGTCTTTACAGGTGATGTACTTTTGCTGTTTGTGTTCAAAATAATGAATTAAAAAATAAAAATGAAAAATGTAAATATTGTGTCTGGGAGTCCCCTTAAACTGCCTGTAAAGTGGTTCCTCTGTACGATGTATAGAACCTGCTGCAGCAAAACTGACATTTATAAAAGGAAAAAAATGACATTTAAATTGCCGATAATTGATTTTCCCTTTATCTTGTAAACAACTGTTTCGGGAGGCAGCCTGTAAAAAGAGGCCACATTTTAGAAAACTCAGAACAAGGTTAGAGATTTTTTGGATAAATTCTGGTGTCTTTTTTGTAGACCGATAAAAGTAACAACAGGTACTTTAAAATTGGGCCTAACGATTGTCGTACGAAAATATTCGGACGATATATAATCGATCGTACGACCGCCGGCCGAGTGTCCCACCTTGTTTCGACTAGCTATGTACGATTATCGTACGATCGGTCCAGAACTGTCATACTATCTTATGCGGCCGACGGAAATGGGCTGACGGCACGCCAAAGTGGGCGTTGCCGTTCACATTTTGTGTTTAAAACCCTGTGACCACACTGCATTCGTCCCCACAGTTGTTTGATACTAGCAAATGATGGATCTGGATTCTTCCGCAATGTATGCCATTTTGTTAGGTGTAGCTGCTATTCGAATGAAGCGCCAACGCAAGTCCACTCGAACCCGCTTATGGTGCAAGAATTGGCTGCGGAAGCGTGACATTTACTCCCATGTTTGTCTCTTGAATGAGTTGAGGGAGAACAATCCGGAGGACTATCGAAACTACCTCCGTATGCCGGAGGAAGCATACAGAACACTGCTGAGTCTGGTCACCCCCCTAATCCGTAAGGATGACACCGTGCTGCGCCAAGCCATACCCCCCGACCAACGCCTGATAGCCACCCTCCGATTCCTGGCAACTGGTCGCAGCCTGGAAGATTTGAAGTTTTCCACTGGGATATCAGGCACTTGGCCGTATCATACCTGAGACGTGCTGCAATCAACAATGTCTTACAAGAAGAATATTTCAAG
>NW_017307200.1:0-9708 GCF_000935625.1 Nanorana parkeri
GAACTTTAATGGCATCCCAGTCTTACTCCGTAGGGTTCAATTTTGAGTTGGCCCCGCCCTTTGCAGCTATAACAGCTTTGACTCTTCTGGGAAGGTCATCCACAAGGTTTAAGAGTGTGTCTATGTGAATTTTTGACCATTCTTCCAGAAGCTCATTTGTGAAGTCAGGTACTGATGTTGGACGAGAAGGCCTGGCTCACAGTCTCCGCTCTAATTCATCCCAAAGGTGTTCTATCGGGTTGAGATCAGGACTCTATGCAGGCCAGTCAAGTTCATCCACCCCAAACTCGCACATCCATGTCTTTATGGACCTTGCTTTGTGCACTGGTGCGCAGTCATGTTGGAACAGGAAGGGGCCATCGCCAAACTGTTCCCACAAAGTTGGGAGCATGAAATTGTCCAAAATATCTTTGTATGCTGATGCCTTAAGAGTTCCCTTCACTGCAACTAAGGGGCCAAGCCCAACCCCTGAAAAACAACCCCACACCATAATCCCACTAAATTGGTTGCTTGATATATTATAGTCATCAAATATTAACATTGTAGTTCTGTTTAAAAAATAAAATGTATTTCATTAGCAATGTTGTGATCAGTCTTTTCTTTTTACAAAAAAAAGCTATAATAAGTCTGCTTTTGTTTTCTTTTATGCTTATAGGTTTTAATTGTTGATATAGCTATCTATCTATCTAGATATCTCTCTCTCTCTCTGTATATATATATATATATATACAGTATCTCACAGAAGTGAGTACACCCCTCACATTTTTGTAAATATTTTATTATATAATTTCATGTGACAACACAGAAGACATTACACTTTGCTACAATGTAAAGTAGTGAGTGTACAGCTTGTATATAAGTGTACATTTGCTGTCCCCTCAAAATAACTCAACACACGGCGAGCCGCTGAGTAAGATGGCCGCGGTCTGAAGAGGCTCCGCAACACCCGGTCCCCCGAGAGCAACGTTAAGCAATCTTTATCAGCTTGAGTGACACCGGGACATCGAGAATCACTCCCCGATCCTCAGCAACTCCAGTGGCGGCGATATGCGGCAGAGCAGGAGGCAGAAAGACGTGCAGAAGTCGCAGCCCCAGAAACGAAGTAATCCCAAGATGGCGGCCGCCCGAACAGCACCAGAGCTGACTGCCTCGCCGCGCCTTCTATTAGACGAGCACGACTCGTCCTCCCTGGATAGCCTACCCATGACCCAGGGAGACGACCAAGTAGATCCTAGAGATGCGGCACTCTTGGAGAAATTTCAAGCTATGCTGCACACTGAACTGACGGCAGTCTCTGACAAGCTAAATGAGACCTTGACCAGAGAGCTCAGGGATCTAGGTGCCCGTACAGATCAGCTGGAGAAAAAGGTGGACGATGTTATTGAAGTGATGGAATCCCATGAGCATGACCTGGACACTGTTAATACTGACCTCATTGCCCTTATGGACAAGGTGGAGGATATGGAGAACAGAGCCAGACGCGGGAACCTACGCTTTCGCGGCCTACCTTAATCCATAGAGGACCTGCAATCCACAATCATGGCCCTTTTGCAAGAGCTTATATCCTCGATGCCAGTAGAGAGACTGGAGTTCGATCGTATACACAGAGCACTAGCCCCAAAAAGACCAGATGGCCCACCAAGGGACATAATCGCTAAATTTACGTTCTACCGTACTAAGGAGGCAGTGATGCATGCAGCAAGAGGCCGGAAGGAACTCACCATCCAAGGGTACTCATTCCAGATATTTGCTGACCTCTCCCCCACCACTATACAACGTCGCCGTGCCTTGAAGCCGTTTTTGGACACATTAAGAAGTCAAGGTATTGCTTACCGGTGGGGATTCCCCTTTAAACTTCTGTTTGCCTACCAAGGCAAATTATATGCACCTACAACTCCCACGGAGCTGCGACAGGCACTCAGGGATATTAGGCTCCACACTTCACCACAGAAGACGTCATCGCAACCCGCGACTAGTCCTCGCCGACCACCCCCGAGCCCTCTGTGGGAGAGGAAACAAAGGCCTAAGCAGCAACGCAACCAACGACCAAAGGGACTGTCAGCACCCCCTGACCCTACCTGAATGACAGCAATCCTGCTACACCACTGGTCGGCGGCCAATACTCTCTTCATGGGGCCCCTTGCCCTCTATACACCATTAGGTGATCCGGGATACTAATGTTCTTCCAGCTTCCTTGGTATTTGGGACTGTATGTTACCGTTGGCTTGAAAGTTTTCTGCCTATTGCAGTCATCTATGCCCGCCTGCCATTGTAAAGGATTTTACTTAATTTACGTTATTTTGGTTGGATATGGAGTGTCACGTACAAGGTATTTAACTCTATTGCTCTCAATAGGGACCGGGTGACTAGCACAACCCCCCCTCCCCCCGTGAGACCTGTGAGTGGGAAGATGGGTTTTTCCACCCCCCAACTCATGACACTTGTCCCTTGGGACAGCTTACCTAGTTACATGCTATTAATATGTTGTGTTTACCTTTCCCTGTATTGGGATTTTACTTTCTTTTGTTGTTCTTGCACAAACACTTTCCCACGTTCCATAGTGCTAACTTTGGGGAAAAAAAAGAGGAGTGCTCATAGCAATAAGAAAGAACCTGCCTTTTGTCTGTGATAGGCAAATTTCAGACCCTACTGGACGTTATGTGATCCTCATAGGGACCCTATACGATGTGGAACTAACTATAGTGTCCTACTATTGTCCTAACACGCACCAAATAAGATTTTTGTCCCATCTGTTTAAGGTTATATCACACCACTCAAGAGGGATCTTGCTCCTAGCTGGAGACACGAATCTCGTACTCCACCCGCGAACTGATAGGTCTAGACCAGGCACTTTGAATGTCCAGGCCTTGCCTGCTGCTTTGGAAAACGCTTCCCTCCTCACTCTATTGAGTGATTACCACTTGGTGGATGTGTAGAGGGAACTGAACCCCACTACTAAGGATAACACTTTTTTTTCCAACCCTCATCAATCCTTCTGCAGAATTGACCACATATTTACTCAGCAAAATACACTATCTACGTTCCGTTCTGCACGCATTAAAAGTGTACCCTGGTCAGACCATGCAGCAAACGCGGTACGCTTCTGTTTGGCAGCTGGAGCCTTTTGTAGGTCAAGAGCGGATGCCTTTTTCAAAGATCTCTCCTTCCCCACAGTGCCCCATGCAGCTCTTGACCGGCTACATTCGCCTATCTTGGAAGAAGAGGTGGTAGCCTCAATTAAGTCCCTTAAAACGTCCAAAGCCCCCGACCCTGATGGCTTCTCCTCCCTTTATTATAAAAAATTAGCACCCATCCTGGCCCCTAACTTAACTGCCATGTATAACGCACTCCGAATGGGAGACTCAGTACACTCGTCCTCCTTATTGGCATACATTTCAATGGTCCCTAAGCCGGATAAGGACCATTTAGATCCAAACAACTGTCCGCATTAACACTTTCTTACCGCAGATAATCCACAGGGACCAGGTGGGGTTCATCCCAGCGAGGCAAGCGGGTGATAATATCAGAAAAATTATCCATCTAGTACATGTACTTAGGTCCAGACACATTCCTGGCATCCTATTGTCCCTAGATATACAACGGGCATTCGACTCAATCTCCTGTGACTACCTACGCTATATAATGGGCTTTGAAGGCCCCTTTTTAACATGGCTACAAGCTCTCTATGCTAGCCCTACAGCAAAGATCAAATATTTGGGACGTGTCTCAGATACCATTGCAATTCAGAGGGGTACCGCCAATGCTGCCCCCTCTCCCCAGTCCTTTTTGCCCTAGCCATCGAACCTCTGATACATCTGATCCGATCTAATCCTAATGTGCGGAGAGTTGAGGTAGCGGGTGTGGAATACAAAACTAGCTTATTTGCGGATGATGTCCTACTGACTTTTGCCGCCGGGACTCTGTTTAAACTTGTAGAGCCGACTGTCGGCTTTACAACAGAAGCGATTCTGGCGACTTACCTGTCGCCAGATCGCTTCTGTGTCCCGAAGAAGGGGCCGCCCCCCCCACCGGACACCGCCACCGTGCTTCCAGTGCTCCGTTGCCCCTCCAACGGACCCGGGACCGGCGTCATTGGTGTCCGCAGGGAGCTGGGGAGGAGGTCGACGAACTTCCGTTCATCGATCCCCTCCCCGTTCTATGGGACCGGGAGCGATGCAGATTGCATCACTTCCGGTCCCTGGGCTGTCAGTTCTGGGCTCCTGCAGCCCAGCTATAAGCTATTGAAGAGCGATCTGCACTTCAATAGCTTATTTCCAGTGTAAGAGTCTTGCCGATAGCAGTGCCGTCCTTTGCTTTAAGATCTTTACAGCAGAGCATAACGACCATCGCAGGCAATTGTAAGAAACAAATTATCACCTATGGAGAATTTACACAAAGGTTAGACAACATTATGCTAAATGAAAGATTGTCCTGTATCCTGGCTGACACTAACACTAAATTTCTAGACGTGTGGGAACCATGGATTCTGTATCATCACCCCAACATGGATATGTATAACCTTACCTTTTTGTGACAGAGCCTTGTGCGACCATATGGTCTAGTTGGATGGCCTTAAACTAGAACTAATGCTCACGGACCCGTTGGGATACCTTCTTGTTCCTAATGGTGCTACCCCCTCCGATGGACCCCCTATCTGACTTTCTTCTTTTCTTCTTCTATCTTTCCCTTGGTTATGCACTGGATGTCATTATAATGTATATCAATGCATCTGCATCTCAAGTTTGAATTATACTGTATGCATCGAATACTCTGTCATTGCACTATACTGCGTAAACCATTTGTGTTCTTTTTTTTCTAATTGAAAATCAATAAATATTTTGAAACAAAAAAAAAATAACTCAACACACAGCCATTAATGTCGAAACCGCTGGCAACAAAAGTGAGTACACCCCTAAGTGAAAATGTCCAAATTGGGCCCAAAGTGTCAATATTTTGTGTGGCCACCATTATTTTCCAGCACTGCCTTAACCCTCTTGGGCATGGAGTTCACTAGAGCTTCACAGGTTGCCACTGGAGTCCTCTTTCACTCCTCCATGATGACATCACTGAGCTGGTGGATGTTAGAGACCTTGCGCTCCTCCACCTTCCGTTTGAGGATGCCCTACAGATGCTCAATAGGGTTTAGGTCTGGAGACATGCTTGGCCAGTCCATCACCTTTACCCTCAGCTTCTTTAGCAAGGCAGTGGTCGTCTTGGAGGTGTGTTTGGGTTTTTTATCATGTTGCAATACTGCTCTGCCGCCCAGTCTCCGAAGGGAGGGGATCATGTTCTCCTTCAGTATGTCACAGTACATGTTGGCATTCATGGTTCCCTCAATGAACTGTAGCTCCCCAGTGTCGGCAGCACTCATGCAGCCCCAGATCATGGCACTCCCACCACCATGCTTGACTGTAGGCAAGACACACTTGTCTTTGTACTCCTCACCTGGTTGCCGCCACACACGCTTGACAGCATCTGAACCAAATACGTTTATCTTGGTCTCATCAGACCACAGGACATGGTTCCAGTAATCCATGTCCTTAGTCTGCTTGTCTTCAAACTGTTTGCGGGCTTTCTTGTGCATCATCTTTAGAAGAGGCTTCCTTCTGAGATGACATGCACACCAATTTGATGCATTGCGCGGCATATGGTCTTAATACTGACAGGCTGACCCCCCACCCATTCAACCTCTGCAGCAATGCTGGCAGCACTCTTACATCTATTTCCCAAAGACAACCTCTGGATATGACGCTGAGCACGTGCACTCAACTTCTTTGGTCGACCATGGTGAGGCCTGTTCTGAGTGGAACCTGTCCTTTTAAACCGCTGTATGGTCTTGGTCACCGTGCTGCAGCTCAGTTTCAGGGTCTTGGCAATCTTCTTATAGTCTAGGCCATCCTTATGTAGAGCAACAATTCTTTTTTTCAGACCCTGAGAGAGTTCTTTGCCATGAGGTGCCATGTTGAACTTTCAGTGACCAGTATGAGAGAGGGAGAGCAATAACACCAAATTTAACACTCCTGCTCCCCATTCACACCTGAGACCTTGGGGGTGATTTACTAACCTAAACACACGCACGCGCTAGGTGTGTGTGATTTTTACACAGCAAAGGGTATTTATCAACCAAAAACTCTCTAAAAGCATATTTCCACTAATGCCATATATGGAAAAATCATGGACATGATGCATATATAATGCTGCTTCACAGTTTAGACAAAAATGGTTAGCTCATGCATTTACATTCCTGCATTCATCAACGCAAGCAACACAATGTAGAACTAATTTACCTTGCAATTCATGCTTGACTGAAAAAAAATCACTTCTACTGTTGTGGTAAACAACCTGCTTTCCTATTTATAATAGTCTGGCCCTCTAGCAACTTCAGCGTGAAATTATAGCTAATTATAGCTAATTTGCCTACAAACGTCAGGTGGTCATAATAATCTGGCATAATCTCAGTGTATATATATCTTTGTTTTACAAATAGGTATTTATTACAAGACAAATAACTTAAGGTTAGGTAAAGAGACAGCAAAGCAATGGCTACCTACCTTGTGGCTATGATTTTACTGAAAAGATGCCTAAAGGGCCTCCTGTTACTATCTCCTATACATATACAAGGAACCAAATTCTGGCAGATGTGCCCAAAAATAAAGTAGGCAGAAGGCAAAGGACTAGTCACCAGTGTTAACTGGGTTTCTCCTGCAGGCATTACTTTCCCCATTACTGGCTTATCATGCCTTGTTTTGTATGGTGTCTCTGTATGGAGGTGGTGATTTTGGTAGGGGCAGAGTTTTTCTAACTCACCAAATCTAACTCCAATTTCCCTGAGCCTAGCAGTCAGAGGCACCAATGCCTTAAGCTGGCAATTCACTAGTCGACTTTCAGGCAAGTCAGCAGGACTCATTTAACCAATGCATTCACCTAAATTGAACCAGTGTGGCCACCTTGGGACCCCCCACCCCAATTTGCCAAAAACTGTTTTTTTTATTTGACTTTTGTTGAAGGAGCTGACCCGAAAATTCTCAGATGAACAGTGACTGCAGCCAATCAGTTGCAGTCATTCAAAACAACTTAGTTTGCGCTAGGAGTCGGATTTAAAACACCAGCCGCAACAATGTGTGTTTAAGTGCTTTAAAGAGAAGTGGGTATGTTGCGCTTGGTAAGTGAATCTATTTGGTTTTACTGTGAATAGTGAAAATAGTCACAGTATGGTTCCGTGGTGATTAGTCCAATGTGAAAAATTATTCTGCAAATATGTGAAGTGAATATAAAGTGCAGGATAAGGTGAGTGATGTCTGTGAAATAATAACAAAGTGTGATGGCCTTTTAATAAAAATCCTAGTGAGTGATTGGTTCTTGTGTGTATCTATTAAAATCTACAACTCCAAGGTTCCGTCTAAACGAAATAGTGAAAGCTAGTTGTATTCGGCCATAAGGGAAAGTGGAAATGTGCAAAAATATGAGCAAAAATATAATATATATATAAACAAAAATATAATAAAAACTCCCAATAAGTGCAAGTGTTCAATGTAGCACACAGTAGGCAATTAGATCGTTAGTTGCAGCCAACCTCAACTTGCCCAACAAGTTAGACTGGTGTAATCCCATCCACAAAATCCGCAACAGTGGGGCGGAGCCACCCAAACCAACACACCAATTGGACAAAGCATGCAAATGTATCCACTCAGTGAGCTGGTAAATAACCAATACCGAATCGATAATAGTGGAACGGAGCCACTCAGATTATCACAGTAAATACTTCCTATCTGAGCAGTTTTTTTATACCTGTATATAATAATAAACCTTATAGGCATTAAATTCTTCACTTCATATACCAGAGAACTGAAGAACAAACAGGTTAAAGTCTTATCTCCAATCTGCTTCTCTGTCTTTATAAAAAATAATAAATAAAAAAGTTTCGGAAAAAGCAGTCAGCAGAAAAGTATATATAAATATAAAGTTAAAGGCTCATTTTTTTCTTTACTCCGTCACGGAGTCGCTGCAACAACTTTTAAAAGGCTTCTCTTCCGATTAACCCGTCCTTCACCGCTATAGCGGCTGAGCCAAACCACCCAGTGTAGTTGGACACGGGACCGAACAAATATTGTAATGAATGGGAAACAAAGGAAGAAAAAAGAAAAGGAGAATCCTAAGTGTATTATTTTAATGGGTTTATTTAAATGCAAAACATTTTTCACACTCACAGGATTGTGGATATTTAAAAGCAATTGAGTGTGAAGGGCACTCAGCCTAAAAGGTCATCCGATGTGTAGGAGAAGAATTTCCTTGACGTTTCGTCCCTCATGGACTTTTTCAAAAGGATCAGAATCAGTTGCAGTCACTGTCCGTGTTTTCGGACAGTGGCACTTCTGTCTGTGACAAAGTACAATAGCCTGGCTGGCAAAATGGAGCATTTTTTCTTGTTCAGCTCATAGGCTGAATGAGAAAAAACAGTAGTGTATGGGCACCCTTACTCTTACACTTCAGATATACAGCTTTATAAGGCTCTAGGCACAAGTTTGCCTAGGTACAATTGCATACCAGAAAGTGCTCTGCTATTTTCAGAATTAATTCAAGACAAAATACACTTTTTATGTTACTGCTTAGGCACAAGCAAAATTTTTTATATAGTTCAAACTGTGATTGGTTCCACTTCAAGAGCATTATGTAAACATGCAGACATATCAGTTTGCATGTCAGTATTCTAGTGATATTGAATCAGTGATTGGAAAAGTGATTTGCTAGTGGATACATGCCAAATATTACCATCTTATATGGTTTCTATCCCCAAGCTCATAGAGAACATGTTCACATTTCACTTTATTTTTCCAAAATAGATTTTTATTTTTATTTTGTATATCACGGTTAACAAAAACAAGCACTTACCGTGCCACAACAGAGCAGTACAAGCCTGAGCAATCATACTGAATTTTGTAAACAGAGGGAGTCACAAGCATCTATATCATAAGCAACGTCATAATAGCAATTCGTGTTAACGCCCCCACATTTCACTTTATTTGAACAATAAGGATGGCAAGCAGTTCTTGGCTATGTCGTTGTTTAAAATGAGGAACAACCCTTCTAAGAGCATGTGGAGGAGCCACAGAGAGGACAAAAGGAAAACCAATCCCTTAACATTCTGCCTAGAATATTTCACCTCTAATCCCGACCCTCAGTCCCTAATATAGGTACCTGGTAAAATGTTTTTGTGTTGCCATACTTTGAGCCATGGAGATGTCAAAATTAGAGGTAGCTCGTAAGAACAGTGCAAATTAGCAAATGTGTCTTGTTCTCATCTTTAATTAATGATAAAGATGATAGCTCATGCTCAGTGGCGGACCTAATTACCAAAAGGCCCTGGTGCAAGATTTTATCTTGGGCCCCCCTCCCAAGACAGAGGGGGGGGCGCGGGATCGGATCACACTGGCCCAAGACCCCCCAGTGGTCTCTAATGTTGCAGTAGCATGCTGGACTTACCTGAGACCCTGCAGAGCGCACCATAGATCCTGCATAGCCCACCTGAGACTCTCTATGGTGGGCTCTGCAGGGTCCCAGGTGGGCTGGCACAATAAAAATACATAAAAATTAAATATAAACAAATAAAGTTGTGGGGGTTGCGGGGGAGAGCGGGGGGCGGGAACTTACCTGCCACTCCTCTGCTTAGAAAGGCGGCGATCACAACCGTCAGCGCTCCCTCCCTCTCCT
>NW_017307200.1:13101-16556 GCF_000935625.1 Nanorana parkeri
CACCGCTTTCGGTTTGAACAAGCCCTTATGATAAACCCTCCCCAGGCCCACCTACCTGCTTGTTGCTGTCGCCCTAGTTGGTGCAGCCTCAGCCTGGTCAGATGCTCTGCTCCTGCGGAGCCCACACTGGATGAGCAGGAAAGTGCCGCTCGCTGTCCACAGTGACAACCCTGGAGCCTCCATGCTGCCCGGTGCTGCAGCATTTCCATGATCGATCTGCCCTGTCAGCTTGCTTGGGGCGGCCGCGGACAGGTCGCATCTCACTCGGCCCGACAGCCCCACCCCCGGTCCCGCCTCTGCCCGTCCTCTTCCACCACCTAACCGTTCTCTCTGTGCGGCCCAGCTCACCGCAAGGACCGCAACCGCTTCCCTCATCCCATCAGGGCCCTCGGGCGGCCGCTTGCCTTGCGGTAGCGCCCGGCCTGGCTGTGGGGGTGCCCTGGACCTGACCCCACTGGGCCCCCCCAAAGCCTCAGGCCCTGGGCCCTCGCACCGGCGGTAGTTCCGTCACTGCTCATGCTACTAAGAGGAGAAAATGGTGACAGTATGTAGATAACACCACAGTGAGTTGCATCAGGGGTAATGATAATGGTTGTGAGCAGCCCTTAAAGTCCATTTCCACCTTTGTAAGTGATTTGCATTTATTTTGGTAATGAAGAGGTGCAGTGATGATGTATACATGGGCACATTTTCATGACTCACATTGCTGGCTTTCTTCATTTTTTGTAAAGCTTTTATTAGGCCTGAAGCTTGAAGTCAGACTGTAGTCAACTGCACCCCTCCCTGCCACCCATTGTAACATGATCAGTAAACACCAGCTCTGCCTTTACACACAATACACTGCCCAGAGAAGGGGGGCTGGTGGGGGATATTTTCACATTGCTTGCACAGCACAGAGGCAGGTCTGTCCATGTGGATATGAATAGAAAAGCTAAAAAAAAAAAGCAAAAAATTTAAGTTTCTGTTTTCATATACATCAACTGCATATGCCTGTTTCATGTACATTTGGTATACATTGCTTGCATATATTTTTAAAAAATACCTCTGCAAAGCTCCACGTCCATTTGAACATGACATCCATTGTGCTTCTGCAATGCTTTAATAGAAGACTATAGCCTAATGATACAGCCCCTGCTGACTGGCTGTGGGAATGGGTAGAAAGGTACAAGGGAGGATGAAAGGTCATTTAATGCATCATAATTGGGGCTCCCTAAACATCACCAGAATATGGAGGCAGAAACCCAAATTTTGTAGATATTTTTACTGATTCACTTATTGCTAGACACTGAGCATGAGTTTAGCATCTTCATGATGTGTCAAGGTGGTGTTGGAGAGTAAGAATCTCACAAAACGAATGTATCTGTTATCTTAAAATGAACCTTTACCCCCCTTTCACTGAAAATCACTCTGCCCAGCTCTGCATTCTGATACAAAATCATCTTACATTCATTTGTTAAAGAGACATTTTTTATTTTACTTACAATTACTGTTTTTCTACTTCCTGGTCCTCATTAGTGATGTAGCCCATGCATAAGAGATGCATTCTGGGAAGGTTACATCAGCAGTGCATTGCTGAGAAATTTCATATGTAAACTGAAATGATGTGCATGGTCACGTGCCCTGGTTACATGTGCCAGAGTTCCAGGAAGGAAGATGGATGAATCTGCCTTTAGAAAAAAAAAAGTCCACTGTGAGAAAAATTGGGGAAGAAAAGAGAAATAAGGTATGCAAAGAAGAAAATGCCTGCAATTATCTAGAAGTATCTATTTATAGATTGTCATTACTAACATTTCTAAAGGTATCTTTGTTGTTATTTTCAAGATAAGGGTAAATTTCCTCTTTAACCAGTTGACATCCGCGGTGTTAAACCCCCTTCCCATCCAGGCCATTTTTCAGTATTCAGCGCTGCGGTACTTTGACTACCATGAAACTTATACTTCCAGAGAAAAGGGTAGACAAATTGTGTTTACCGGAAACTCGATGAGTGTAAGTATATAAACGAGTTGTTGGGCACATTATCATTATCATACAAACAACCTTTTCTTTTGGGAATATTATCTTGAAATTTTTTTTATTTTCTGTGAATCTTTAGACAAAATAGGTAATGGAATAAAAAGTGCATTTTTTTCTAGTTTAAAAACAGTGTTACTTTAGATATAAAGTGCATATTTTATTCTGCAATTTGTAAGCAGCAAAATAATAGCTACAGGGAGAAGGGGAGAGTGGAGTTTATTAGGGGTGATTTGGGTTAACTAAGGGCTAACTAGAGAATCTCAAAAGGCATATATTGTGCCTTATTGTATCATTATTTTTCACCAGTTCACGTCAAAGCTTATAGTAAAAGCCTATTTTATTGCAATTTTTACATATATGTTGCCATTTTTCTGGTTATTTTGTAATTCTGATGTGTGCCACTGTGATAAAACCTGACAAATTTTGCACAGCTACATCAGCTGAGTAAAACAAAACCCCCCAATGTATGTCATGGGCACTGTTTTATATAAGAGACCAGGCCATTTCAGCTTTTCAGGTGTGAATTTTTAGAGATGTATTAGATGGACATCTTAGCAGTTTGCCCTTTTGGGGCATCTTAGCAATTTGCCAGTTAAAATTACACCACAAAGGCCTACCATTTGTGAAAGTATCTAATGGGGCATATATTATACTGTACTGTATTTGTCTTTACTCTCCCTGTGCGTGGTATTCTTTAAAACAATTGCCTATACACAGGCTAGGCTAAGAGGGGCAATCAGGGCAATAGACGCTTGTTTCTGTTCTTATTCCCCTCTTAGAATATCCCCTACATCTTTTTTGTGGGGCTTTTTTTCTGGGGGTTGGTGTAATCCTGAAGCAGAAGTGAGCTGCCTCGGTTCTCACTCTTTCTGGGTCAACTTATCTCTCCCTGTGGCACTCTGCCTTAAATTAGCTGAAGTTGGAACATTAAGAGCGTTCCTTTTCCTTTAGCATTTGCCGTTTGATGGAGAATAAAGGCATTGTGATGGCATTGTGATGTCACGGCCGGCTCCACCCAGTTGTTATTGTTAAATGACAGTTCAGCGTCCCCAAATTTTGGGGGCGCTGATCTTCAATTACAACTGGGCGGATCCAGTCGTGAGATCACGGCTGTCTCTGCCCAGCTGTCATTTGCGAGGCAAACAGCAGGCTGTTCGCCCTGCTTCGGCTGTCACTTCGGCTCAGTCGAGTCGAAGCATATGCCTTCAGCTGCTGTACGGGCTATAGTGAATAGCCCGTACAGCAGCCCTTCGGCTGAACCAAAGGGCTTCGGCGGTTGAAGAGACCTGAAGGATCAGCCGAAGCTATGGCAGGATCCTTTGGCTCCTCTGTGAATAACCCCCTTAGTATTCTGAGGAGATACAGTATTCTCCTACATTAATATTTATTTAATTGTTGCATCTGTTTATTTGTCTATGATATATATATATATATACATACAT
>NW_017307200.1:16777-20572 GCF_000935625.1 Nanorana parkeri
TATATATATATTAGGCATAAAAATGCTACTAATTGAGAATAAACAAACATATGTATTAAACATTCACAGGCTCTCAAACATATAGATAAAAATATATAAAAAAGCTTTCTTCACAACAAGCAATGTACCTTGTACGATAAAAGAAGGGCTCAGACAGACCTCTATTGTTCTTTCACTGACAAAGCAAACAGGCTAGAGCGTTGCTGGCATTTCTAATTCCCTGGAAAGTCTGTTAGGGAGACTTAAATTTCACATAGGTTTCCAAAGCAGCATATGACAGGTGTGATGTGTCAATGTTCAGAGGTTCTGGCAAGGATGCTTTGATGATAATGTGTTCAGTCACATGAATCCAAACTATGCCTGGTTAGCCATGTAAAGCATTCTTGAATTGGATTCTGTCCCTGGCCTTTTTAACATATGGTAACAGGAACTTTCTCAACTTAATTAGGCACTTGGCAACAGCAAGCACAATGAACATATCGAAAACAGTGTTCAGAAAACCTGTTGCCTACATGTGATTCTGGACTCAGCAGCATTTGGATGCCCTGCATGGAATTAATATGTAAAATAAATTGTTTGAGTGCGTCAAAATCATACTTCAGAGTTCATAACCCTGAAACTAGCAGCTAAAGGTCTGTGCAAATAAGGAACTTGATTTCTTAAATCTGATACTGCAATAATAAAGAAATGCACCTTAGGTTACTGTACTTTTATTCAGCCTTAGTAAACCATAAGTAGAGCATCTGTAAGCATTCAACTCGTATGACTTACACCCAAGTGTTATGGTCCACAGCACAATAAAATACCATTCTTTAAGACAAGCAGTATTATGAGCCCTACCCAGTTCACTTCTGTGAACTACAGAGCACCTCTCTCCTATGTTGTGGAGATATGGAGAGTTTTAAGTGTTCTGTAGCTTTAAAAATGTTCTGTGTTCTGTTCATCTCCAAAGATACACTACAGTGAATGTGTGTTGCCACCCTACAACAGGAAGTGCATTGTTGTGGGAGAGTTCCCAGTCTTAAATAAAGGGATAAGATGCCACATCTAAGGATAAGAAGCTGTGGGGGCTGGTCAAGCAGTCTGGAGGGAGTCGGCGGGACTGCGGATCAGGTACGTAAAATAAGCTTTACTATTGTCCCTAGAAAAAATGAGTACTTACTGTAATCCTTGCAGTGTGGAGGTAGGCCGACTGCAAAAGAAAATGTTTTGGTTTCCCCAGAGCTCTTCTTTAAGTAACCTAGGCCACCAAAATTGTTACAGTTTTAATAAATAATTTCTACCAAATGGAGCACAGAGTGGTAGCACTAAGCTACTATACTCTAACTATTCATCTGGACAAAAACACGCAAGTATTAAAAAAAACTCCAGGCAAGCATATTATTCTCTTCTATAGCACTGGATTACTATAAGGAAGAAACATCCTTTGTATATTAGCCTACCAACCATTTCCTCAAGATTGAAATAGCAGAAATTACACTTCCAGTGGAACATTTGATCTTCAAAACATTGAAACCCATCTAACAGCTGAGAATGGATGGCTTAATGGTCAATAAACAATATTAGGAAAAGCCTTTTCTGGATTTTTATTTATGCTACAATTGTCTAATAAAGAAATGATTTTATACACTATAGTAAACATAACAAATACAGCTTACATTGTGTCATTTAAAGGCTAGTAAAGTATTGAGGAGGAACCTGAGAACTTTGAGTATTGCCACTTGCATGGTAATTGCAGGTCTAGGTACAGTGTTTCACCATGCAGCATTGGGTTAGAATGGAGTTGCTGCAGGAACCTATTTCCCATATTACCTGCTTCATGAACTCACAGATCTGTAGAGTGGTAACATTGGGGCAGCACAGTGGCATAGTGGTTAGCTCTTCTGCCCTGTAGCACTCGGGGTCCCTAGTTCAAATCCAGGCCAGGTTACTAGCTGCAAGGAGTTTGCAAGTTCTCCCTGTGCTAGCATGGGTTTCCTATAGGTATTCTGGTTTCGTCCCACACTCCAAAGACATGCTGGTAGATTAATTGGCTCCTGCCTAAATTGGCCCCGTATGTATGCATGTGAGATAGGGACCTTAGATTGTAAGCGCCTTGAGGGCAGGGACTGATGTGAATGTGAACTATGTAAAGGGCTGTGTACGTTGTTGGCGCTATATAAATACCTGTAATAATAAATAGTTGTTTCTATACTTTGGAATTATTATGTTTATATAGCCAAACTCACTCACATAGTTACATAGTTACATAGTATTTGAGGTTGAATAAAGACATAAGTCCATCAAGTCCAACCTGTTGTGTGTGTGCGTGTGTGTATAGGTCCATGAGTGTTCTCATTCTTAAGAGTACCTGTACCCTTGTACATTTCGGTCTCTCAGGAAGTCGTCCAAAAGCTTCCTGAATGATTCCAGATTAATTGCGGAAATTAACACTTGAGGCAACGAGTTCCAGACCCTAACCGCGCGAACTGAGAAGAACCCCCTTCGCCCCTTGTGTTTTAATTTATTTTCTACCAGTTTTAGGTGGTGTCCTCTAGTCTTTGTTACGGAATTCATCTCAAAGAGTTTGTTGCTAATGTTGCTATGACTATGAAACATTTTGTACATGAAAATCATGTCCCCCCTTAATCTCCTTACTTCCAACGTAAACATGTTTAAATTTAGTAGCCTTGTCTCATAGCTCTGGTCCTCCATCCCTTTTATGAGTTTGGTCGCCCTCCGCTCACATGTTGAAATACTACTCTTTAGGCTACACTTAACTATTATCTGCATTATTTTTTTTTACTATGATCTGCATTATTTTAAACTTAAACTGTAGTATATTCTGTCATCTCCAGGACATCAGATGTAACCCATGAGCCATTATTTATACACTTTATTGGAAGTTACATATTGTTTTAGATCACCTATTGTGGTAGTGTTGGTCATATCCCCCTATGTAATAGCAATAACAATAAGTGTAAAAAAAATATATCAATAAAAAAAGTAAAAAAAAATAATTTTTAAGTCCCCCACCCCCACGATTACGCACATATAAACGTAAATATGCGTCAGATGCGTCAGCAAGTGAAAACAACAATTGCGCTATACATATCGCCACAAATGTCGGAGTGAGAGCAATCATTTTAGGGCCATCAATCACTGATAACACTAAACTGATGAGTGGTAAAAGCTTTTAAAGCGTCACTTATGGCCAATTTTGGGTATTGTAGTTTGTGGAGGTTTCGCCGCGCGCACTAAATTTTAAGGCTTGACATGTTTGGTTTCTTTTTACCCGACGTGACCCCGTCTTTTATACTTTACCAAAAAATTGGGTGATAATAAATGTTTTATCTTTTAATATAGGGGAAACTTTTTTTTTTTTATTTCTGTAATTTTTCCTTAACCACTTGCCGTCTGCCCGTTGTAAAAAAATGGACGGACGGCACTGCAGCATTGGCGGGTTGCCATCGCCAGACGGCATTTTTTTTCTGCTTGCGCGCGCCCCCTAGCGTGCACGCACGGGCAGAAAAGACCCGACCAATGCAAACACCCGTAACCCTTAAACTGTCTTTAAAGTGGCACATCTGTACGATGTATAGAACCTGCTGCAGCAAAAATTGTATTTGTAAAGAAAAAAATGGCATTTAAAAAGAAAAAAAAAAGCGACCCTTTAGGTCTGGTAGGAATTTTAGGAGGGACCCCATGTAAAAAAATATGTGTGGGGTTCCCCCTCAAAGTCACACCAGGTACTTAAGGTCTGGTAGGAATTTTAAGGAGGAACCTCACCCCCAAAAATGGGGGGAGGGGGGGGGG
>NW_017307200.1:20646-22728 GCF_000935625.1 Nanorana parkeri
CACCGCCCCATCCACGTGCAATGAACTCCCGCCACAGAATTACATTTTGACAGATGACGGCAACATATAAACAATTGGGCAGAGCTAGAAATGACAGCTAGCACCACCCAACTCTTTACAGTTGTACGGCATCTGACAGGTGAGCCATGATTGGGCAAAGTCATTATGACTTTGCCCAATCATGGCTCTTACAGAGTACTGGGCAGAGATTTGGCAAAGTTTTGCACCTAACCTGTAGTCAGGTGCAAGGCTTTAGCCAATCAGGGCTCACGAGGCACTGTACAGTGCACAGTGCCTTGTGGGGCCATCGGCGGGCGAACAGCGAACTCATGCTCGACTCGAACATCAAGCCCATCCCTATTGGTGAGCACTTGTTGATAGTATAAAGGAAAACAAATTGACTGTTTTAACAGAAAGAATAGCTTTATTGCAGAAGAAACTGCAGGAGGGAAGACTAGAGGCAAAGGTCCTCACATGAGACTCTCATACAAGTAAAAACTACTTTTGAATAAACATAGAAAAAAATGTAACTCTTTTTACAGACTTGCTCAACACATGTGGAATTGCAGTTCAGCCTTGGAGACCAGCAGAAAGTAGAAAGAAAAACAATAAAAGAAAAATAAAGGCAAATCATTTCATAAAAAAGATCTTTTGGACAAGGTGCATCAACATCACACAAAAGGATCATTCATGACTTGAGTTCCAAGTTTGGACAATGGAAAAAAGGCTCACAAATTCAACGTGAATTTATAATTCGTAAGGCATCTAACTGGAAAAACATTGTTTTGGCTGAGTGGGGTAATATCTCAGGAAAACATTAAGGCATTCCAAGTCTGATGAAAGGCTCAGATACTCAAACATGTTATTTACATTTTGAAACAGAAGAAATATGTATTTGGACAGCAATTTGACATCAATTTGTCTGAGTGAAGAGTAAAAGATGTGTAGTATTTACTATTTCTTACACAGTCAATGCAATTTTTGCATAATAAATAAATCTGTCAGAATATATAATGAACATAGCATTACAGACTTATGGGTAATGTGCTTAACTTGCCTGAAAAGTTAGTTCATACTTGTGTTGTAAGTCTTTTAATTTTATTCGGCTCCTGCTTTCCTGCAAAACCAAAGGAAAAGGAGTTATATGTTGACTGTATTTAGTTCAGTGCATTGACCGGCCTCTAAACCAGCAGATGGATAAAAGCAGTAATTCGCTTGGTTTATATTTAGATACAATTACAAATTAAGGTACATAGGTCAAGTTTCATTCTTAAATTCAGTACAGAATTTCCATTGGTGTTTTGAAAGGTGACACGTGCAGTGGTTACCTTCTTGAAGGAAACTTGACTTGTACTTGTCATTGATAGCTAAGGAGCTATAGGAACTGTACTCTTAAAATAGAATGGAGGAAATACTGTTTCCAACACGGCACCCTGCTCTGTAAACCATTCTCTAAACTGTTTCTGGGAAGCAGGCAGTAAATATAGCAGGGTTTTCACAGACTGTATTATGCAAGTGTCATCTAAGTTAACAGTTTTCATGCTCATCTTACCTGTAAGTCTCACCAAAGTACCTAGAAAGGTTTGCCTTGCATTGTTCACTAATGCTTTATCTGAAAAGGAAACATTCAAAGCTATGATCATATTGAAGAAAGATAAGATAATTGCCTAAATAATTACGATAATTGCCACTTCATTTTTCTGCAATACTAGCAAGATGTAAAGATGGTAAACATTTCTAAAGACTTTAGAGGCTTTAACTACATTTTACCATAAATTACTGACATAGCTAAAACTTAGGGGGACCTACACTTGAAATTGCACAATTAATATAAAAAAGTGCACCTATGTTGCTGAACAGATATTAGTATGAATTAAGTGCATCACATTTTTTTAAATATACTGAGCAGAGGCAGACTGACCATTCAAGCACTTTGGCACTGCCTGAGGGCCCATGGACAGGAGGTCCTGTATGTGCTGTGTCCATGTCTCAGGCCAGCCGAAACCCAGACACAGGGCTTTCTTTGATATCAATTGGGCCCTGGGCAAAATTTTGCTGATGGGCCCCCACAGCCCCCCCCCC